>NC_040879.1:76097361-76133244 GCF_003676215.2 Rhopalosiphum maidis | reverse complement strand
AAAACATGTTTTATAGAGTTTATGAAACAATGGCTTAAATGTTATGTATGAAAGTAATTAATGCTAAATCAGATCCATTTTCTCTTTCTAGTGGTCAAAGTTTCAAGATCCTCAATTGAGAATTGAGTGTTTCATAAGCCATAAAAAATTTGAATTTGTAATATACGTTAAAATTATCATATAAACAGCATGTCTTATAGTGTTTATGAAGTATCAGTATCAATGAAATACATAGAAGTAAATAATGCTAAATCAGATCCATTTTCTCTTTCTAGTGGTCAAAGTTTCAAGATCCTCAATTGAGAATTGAGTGTTTCATAAGCCATAAAAAATTTGAATTAGTAATATACGTTAAAATTATCATATAAAAGCATGTCTTATAGTGTTTATGAAACATTGGCTTTAATGTAATGTATGAATGTAATTAATGATAAATCAGATCCATTTTCTCTATCTAGTGGTCAGGGTTGTGAGATTAACATATGACTTGACTGTTGTATAAAAAATTTAAAATAGGAATTCATAATATACGTCAAAATTAATCATATAAAAACATGTTTTATATAGTTTATGAAACAATGGCTTAAATGTTATGTATGAAAGTAATTAATGCTAAATCAGATCCATTTTCTGTTTCTAGTGGTCAATGTTTCAAGATCCTCAATTGAGAATTGAGTGTTTCATAAGCCATAAAAAATTTGAATTTGTAATATACGTTAAAATTATCATATAAAAGCATGTCTTATAGTGTTTATGAAACATTGGCTTTAATGTAATGTATGAATGTAATTAATGATAAATCAGATCCATTTTCTCTATCTAGTGGTCAGGGTTTTAAGAGATTAACATATGACTTGACTGTTGTATAAAAATTTAAATAGGAATTCATAATATACATTAAATTAATCATATAAAAACATGTTTTATAGAGTTTATGAAACAATGGCTTAAATGTTATGTATGAAAGTAATTAATGCTAAATCAGATCCATTTTCTCTTTCTAGTGGTCAAAGTTTCAAGATACTCAATTGAGAATTGAGTGTTTCATAAGCCATAAAAAATTTGAATTTGTAATATACGTCAAAATTATAATAAAAAAACATGTTTTATAGAGTTTATGAAACATTGGCTTTAATGTAATGTATGAATGTAATTAATGCTAAATCAGATCCATTTTCTCTATCTAGTGGTCAGGGTTTTAAGAGATTAACATATGACTTGACTGTTCTATAAAAAATTTAAAATAGGAATTCATAATATACGTCAAAATTATTATACAAAAACATGTTTTATAGAGTTTATAAAACATTGGCTTAAATGTAATGTATGAAAGTAATTAATGCTAAATCAGATCCATTTTCTCTTTCTAGTGGTCAAAGTTTCAAGATACTCAATTGAGAATTGAGTGTTTCATAAGCCATAAAAAATTTGAATTTGTAATATACGTTAAACTTATGATATAAAAACATGTTTTATAGAGTTTCTGAAACAATGGCTTAAATGTTATGTATGAAAGTAATTAATGCTAAATCAGATCCATTTTCTCTTTCTAGTGGTCAAAGTTTCAAGATCCTCAATTGAGAATTGAGTGTTTCATAAGCCATAAAAAATTTGAATTTGTAATATACGTTAAAATTATTATATAAAAACATGTTTTATAGTGTTTATGAAGTATCAGCATCAATGAAATACATGGAAGCTAATAAAGCTAAATAGGAATCATTTACTTAATTCAATGGTGTTGGTTTCATGTCAATTAATTGAGAATTGAGTGTTTCATAAGCCATAAAAAATTTAAATTTGTAATATACATTAAAACTATCATATAAAAATATATTTTATAGAGTTTATAAAACATTGGCTTAAATGTAATGTATGAAAGTAATTAATGCTAAATCAGATCCATTTTCTCTTTTTAGTGGTCAAAGTTTCAAGATACTCAATTGAGAATTGAGTGTTTCATAAGCCATAAAAAATTTGAATTTCTAATATACGTTAAAATTATTATATAAAAACATGTTTTATAGTGTTTATGAGGTATCAGCTTAAATGAAATAATTGGAAGTTAATAATCCTAAATAAGAATCATTTACTCAATTCATTGGTCTTGGTTTCATGATACTAATTGTTTGTTTCACTAATATTAAGTTGCTATCAAATATGATCAATAACCATTACACACACATTGCATTAATCCAATATTATTATCGATATCTTCTATTGTATTTTTAAAATAAGATGTTGACACTTTCCCAAAGTGGTATGAATGCAAATTCCTGTCTCAGCAAGCCTTGAGTGAACTGCTGCACTGCAATCTGAAAAAAATGTTTTCAGTTAATATGTAAAATCGGTGGAGAATTAATTGAGAATTGATTGTTTCATAAGCAGTTAAAAATATGAATTCTTAACATGAATCAACATTATCATTTAAAAGCATGTTTATAGTGTTTATGAAGTATCAGCATCAATGAAATACATGGAAGTTAATAAAGCTAAATAGGAATCATTTACTTAATTCAATGGTGTTGGTTTCATGTCAATTAAATGAGAATTGAGTGTTTCATAAGCAATTAAAAAATGAATTTGTAAAATACGTCAAATTTACCATATAAAAACATGTTTTATAGAGTTTATGAAACATTGGCTTAAATGTAATGTATGAAAGTAATTAATGCTAAATAAGAAACATATTCTCTTTCTAGTGGTGAAGGTTTCAAGATACTAACATGAGAATTGAGTATTTTATAAGCAATTAAAAAAATGAATTTGTAAAATACGCCAAATTTAACATATAAAAACATGTTTTATAGTGTTTATGAAACAATGGCTTAAATGTTATGTATGAAAGTAATTAATGCTAAATCAGATCCATTTTCTGTTTCTAGTGGTCAATGTTTCAAGATCCTCAATTGAGTATTGAGTGTTTCATAAGCCATAAAAAATTTGAATTTGTAATATACATTAAATTAATCATATAAAAACATGTTTTATAGAGTTTATGAAACAATGGCCTAAATGTTATGTATGAAAGTAATTAATGCTAAATCAGATCCATTTTCTCTATCTAGTGGTCAGGGTTTTAAGAGATTAACATATGACTTGACTGTTGTATAAAAAATTTAAAATAGGAATTCATAATATACATTAAATTAATCATATAAAAACATGTTTTATAGAGTTTATGAAACAATGGCTTAAATGTTATGTATGAAAGTAATTAATGCTAAATCAGATCCATTTTCTCTTTCTAGTGGTCAAAGTTTCAAGATCCTCAATTGAGAATTGAGTGTTTCATAAGCCATAAAAAATTTGAATTTGTAATATACGTTAAAATTATCATATAACAGCATGTCTTATAGTGTTTATGAAGTATCAGTATCAATGAAATACATAGAAGTAAATAATGCTAAATCAGATCCATTTTCTCTTTCTAGTGGTCAAAGTTTCAAGATCCTCAATTGAGAATTGAGTGTTTCATAAGCCATAAAAAATTTGAATTAGTAATATACGTTAAAATTATCATATAAAAGCATGTCTTATAGTGTTTATGAAACATTGGCTTTAATGTAATGTATGAATGTAATTAATGATAAATCAGATCCATTTTCTCTATCTAGTGGTCAGGGTTTTGAGATTAACATATGACTTGACTGTTGTATAAAAAATTTAAAATAGGAATTCATAATATACGTCAAAATTATCATATAAAAACATGTTTTATAGAGTTTATGAAACAATGGCTTAAATGTTATGTATGAAAGTAATTAATGCTAAATCAGATCCATTTTCTGTTTCTAGTGGTCAATGTTTCAAGATCCTCAATTGAGTATTGAGTGTTTCATAAGCCATAAAAAATTTGAATTTGTAATATACAATAAATTAATCATATAAAAACATGTTTTATATAGTTTATGAAACAATGGCTTAAATGTTATGTATGAAAGTAATTAATGCTAAATCAGATCCATTTTCTCTTTCTAGTGGTCAAAGTTTCAAGATACTCAATTGAGAATTGAGTGTTTCATAAGCCATAAAAAATTTGAATTTGTAATATACGTCAAAATTATAATAAAAAAACATGTTTTATAGAGTTTATGAAACATTGGCTTTAATGTAATGTATGAATGTAATTAATGCTAAATCAGATCCATTTTCTCTATCTAGTGGTCAGGGTTTTAAGAGATTAACATATGACTTGACTGTTCTATAAAAAATTTAAAATAGGAATTCATAATATACGTCAAAATTATTATACAAAAACATGTTTTATAGAGTTTATAAAACATTGGCTTAAATGTAATGTATGAAAGTAATTAATGCTAAATCAGATCCATTTTCTCTTTCTAGTGGTCAAAGTTTCAAGATACTCAATTGAGAATTGAGTGTTTCATAAGCCATAAAAAATTTGAATTTGTAATATACGTTAAACTTATGATATAAAAACATGTTTTATAGAGTTTCTGAAACAATGGCTTAAATGTTATGTATGAAAGTAATTAATGCTAAATCAGATCCATTTTCTCTTTCTAGTGGTCAAAGTTTCAAGATCCTCAATTGAGAATTGAGTGTTTCATAAGCCATAAAAAATTTGAATTTGTAATATACGTTAAAATTATCATATAAAAGCATGTCTTATAGTGTTTATGAAACATTGGCTTTAATGTAATGTATGAATGTAATTAATGATAAATCAGATCCATTTTCTCTATCTAGTGGTCAGGGTTTTGAGATTAACATATGACTTGACTGTTGTATAAAAAATTTAAAATAGGAATTCATAATATACATTAAATTAATCATATAAAAACATGTTTATAGAGTTTATGAAACAATGGCTTAAATGTTATGTATGAAAGTAATTAATGCTAAATCAGATCCATTTTCTCTTTCTAGTGGTCAAAGTTTCAAGATCCTCAATTGAGAATTGAGTGTTCATAAGCCATAAAAAATTTGAATTTGTAATATACGTTAAAATTATCATATAAACAGCATGTCTTATAGTGTTTATGAAGTATCAGTATCAATGAATACATAGAAGTAAATAATGCTAAATCAGATCCATTTTCTCTTTCTAGTGGTCAAAGTTTCAAGATCCTCAATTGAGAATTGAGTGTTTCATAAGCCATAAAAAATTTGAATTAGTAATATACGTTAAAATTATCATATAAAAGCATGTCTTATAGTGTTTATGAAACATTGGCTTAATGTAATGTATGAATGTAATTAATGATAAATCAGATCCATTTTCTCTATCTAGTGGTCAGGGTTTTGAGATTAACATATGACTTGACTGTTGTATAAAAAATTTAAAATAGGAATTCATAATATACGTCAAAATTATCATATAAAAACATGTTTTATAGAGTTTATGAAACAATGGCTTAAATGTTATGTATGAAAGTAATTAATGCTAAATCAGATCCATTTTCTGTTTCTAGTGGTCAATGTTTCAAGATCCTCAATTGAGTATTGAGTGTTTCATAAGCCATAAAAAATTTGAATTTGTAATATACAATAAATTAATCATATAAAAACATGTTTTATATAGTTTATGAAACAATGGCTTAAATGTTATGTATGAAAGTAATTAATGCTAAATCAGATCCATTTTCTCTTTCTAGTGGTCAAAGTTTCAAGATACTCAATTGAGAATTGAGTGTTTCATAAGCCATAAAAAATTTGAATTTGTAATATACGTCAAAATTATAATAAAAAAACATGTTTTATAGAGTTTATGAAACATTGGCTTTAATGTAATGTATGAATGTAATTAATGCTAAATCAGATCCATTTTCTCTATCTAGTGGTCAGGGTTTTAAGAGATTAACATATGACTTGACTGTTCTATAAAAAATTTAAAATAGGAATTCATAATATACGTCAAAATTATTATACAAAAACATGTTTTATAGAGTTTATAAAACATTGGCTTAAATGTAATGTATGAAAGTAATTAATGCTAAATCAGATCCATTTTCTCTTTCTAGTGGTCAAAGTTTCAAGATACTCAATTGAGAATTGAGTGTTTCATAAGCCATAAAAAATTTGAATTTGTAATATACGTTAAACTTATGATATAAAAACATGTTTTATAGAGTTTCTGAAACAATGGCTTAAATGTTATGTATGAAAGTAATTAATGCTAAATCAGATCCATTTTCTCTTTCTAGTGGTCAAAGTTTCAAGATCCTCAATTGAGAATTGAGTGTTTCATAAGCCATAAAAAATTTGAATTTGTAATATACGTTAAAATTATTATATAAAAACATGTTTTATAGTGTTTATGAAGTATCAGCATCAATGAAATACATGGAAGCTAATAAAGCTAAATAGGAATCATTTACTTAATTCAATGGTGTTGGTTTCATGTCAATTAATTGAGAATTGAGTGTTTCATAAGCCATAAAAAATTTAAATTTGTAATATACATTAAAACTATCATATAAAAATATATTTTATAGAGTTTATAAAACATTGGCTTAAATGTAATGTATGAAAGTAATTAATGCTAAATCAGATCCATTTTCTCTTTTTAGTGGTCAAAGTTTCAAGATACTCAATTGAGAATTGAGTGTTTCATAAGCCATAAAAAATTTGAATTTCTAATATACGTTAAAATTATTATATAAAAACATGTTTTATAGTGTTTATGAGGTATCAGCTTAAATGAAATAATTGGAAGTTAATAATCCTAAATAAGAATCATTTACTCAATTCATTGGTCTTGGTTTCATGATACTAATTGTTTGTTTCACTAATATTAAGTTGCTATCAAATATGATCAATAACCATTACACACACATTGCATTAATCCAATATTATTATCGATATCTTCTATTGTATTTTTAAAATAAGATGTTGACACTTTCCCAAAGTGGTATGAATGCAAATTCCTGTCTCAGCAAGCCTTGAGTGAACTGCTGCACTGCAATCTGAAAAAAATGTTTTCAGTTAAATATGTAAAATCGGTGGAGAATTAATTGAGAATTGATTGTTTCATAAGCAGTTAAAAATATGAATTCTTAACATGAATCAACATTATCATTTAAAAGCATGTTTATAGTGTTTATGAAGTATCAGCATCAATGAAATACATGGAAGTTAATAAAGCTAAATAGGAATCATTTACTTAATTCAATGGTGTTGGTTTCATGTCAATTAAATGAGAATTGAGTGTTTCATAAGCAATTAAAAAAATGAATTTGTAAAATACGTCAAATTTACCATATAAAAACATGTTTTATAGAGTTTATGAAACATTGGCTTAAATGTAATGTATGAAAGTAATTAATGCTAAATAAGAAACATATTCTCTTTCTAGTGGTGAAGGTTTCAAGATACTAACATGAGAATTGAGTATTTTATAAGCAATTAAAAAAATGAATTTGTAAAATACGCCAAATTTAACATATAAAAACATGTTTTATAGTGTTTATGAAACAATGGCTTAAATGTTATGTATGAAAGTAATTAATGCTAAATCAGATCCATTTTCTGTTTCTAGTGGTCAATGTTTCAAGATCCTCAATTGAGAATTGAGTGTTTCATAAGCCATAAAAAATTTGAATTTGTAATATACGTTAAAATTATCATATAAAAACATGTCTTATAGTGTTTATGAAACATTGGCTTTAATGTAATGTATGAATGTAATTAATGATAAATCAGATCCATTTTCTCTATCTAGTGGTCAGGGTTTTAAGAGATTAACATATGACTTGACTGTTGTATAAAAAATTTAAAATAGGAATTCATAATATACATTAAATTAATCATATAAAAACATGTTTTATAGAGTTTATGAAACAATGGCTTAAATGTTATGTATGAAAGTAATTAATGCTAAATCAGATCCATTTTCTCTTTCTAGTGGTCAAAGTTTCAAGATCCTCAATTGAGAATTGAGTGTTTCATAAGCCATAAAAAATTTGAATTTGTAATATACGTTAAAATTATCATATAACAGCATGTCTTATAGTGTTTATGAAGTATCAGTATCAATGAAATACATAGAAGTAAATAATGCTAAATCAGATCCATTTTCTCTTTCTAGTGGTCAAAGTTTCAAGATCCTCAATTGAGAATTGAGTGTTTCATAAGCCATAAAAAATTTGAATTAGTAATATACGTTAAAATTATCATATAAAAGCATGTCTTATAGTGTTTATGAAACATTGGCTTTAATGTAATGTATGAATGTAATTAATGATAAATCAGATCCATTTTCTCTATCTAGTGGTCAGGGTTTTGAGATTAACATATGACTTGACTGTTGTATAAAAAATTTAAAATAGGAATTCATAATATACGTCAAAATTATCATATAAAAACATGTTTTATAGAGTTTATGAAACAATGGCTTAAATGTTATGTATGAAAGTAATTAATGCTAAATCAGATCCATTTTCTGTTTCTAGTGGTCAATGTTTCAAGATCCTCAATTGAGTATTGAGTGTTTCATAAGCCATAAAAAATTTGAATTTGTAATATACAATAAATTAATCATATAAAAACATGTTTTATATAGTTTATGAAACAATGGCTTAAATGTTATGTATGAAAGTAATTAATGCTAAATCAGATCCATTTTCTCTTTCTAGTGGTCAAAGTTTCAAGATACTCAATTGAGAATTGAGTGTTTCATAAGCCATAAAAAATTTGAATTTGTAATATACGTTAAAATTATTATATAAAAACATGTTTTATAGTGTTTATGAGGTATCAGCTTAAATGAAATAATTGGAAGTTAATAATCCTAAATAAGAATCATTTACTCAATTCATTGGTCTTGGTTTCATGATACTAATTGTTTGTTTCACTAATATTAAGTTGCTATCAATTATGATCAATAACCATTACACACACATTGCATTAATCCAATATTATTATCGATATCTTCTATTGTATTTTTAAAATAAGATGTTGACACTTTCCCAAAGTGGTATGAATGCAAATTCCTGTCTCAGCAAGCCTTGAGTGAACTGCTGCACTGCAATCTGAAAAAAATGTTTTCAGTTAAATATGTAAAATCGGTGGAGAATTAATTGAGAATTGATTGTTTCATAAGCAGTTAAAAATATGAATTCTTAACATGAATCAACATTATCATTTAAAAGCATGTTTATAGTGTTTATGAAGTATCAGCATCAATGAAATACATGGAAGTTAATAAAGCTAAATAGGAATCATTTACTTAATTCAATGGTGTTGGTTTCATGTCAATTAAATGAGAATTGAGTGTTTCATAAGCAATTAAAAAAATGAATTTGTAAAATACGTCAAATTTACCATATAAAAACATGTTTTATAGAGTTTATGAAAATTGGCTTAAATGTAATGTATGAAAGTAATTAATGCTAAAAAGAAACATATCTCTTTCTAGTGGTGAAGGTTTCAAGATACTAACATGAGAATTGAGTATTTTATAAGCAATTAAAAAAATGAATTTGTAAAATACGCCAAATTTACCATATAAACATGTTTTTTGTAGTGTTTATGAAACAATGGCTTAAATGTTATGTATGAAAGTAATTAATGCTAAATCAGATCCATTTTCTCTTTCTAGTGGTCAAAGTTTCAAGATCCTCAATTGAGAATTGAGTGTTTCATAAGCCATAAAAAATTTGAATTTGTAATATACGTTAAATTATCATATAAAAGCATGTCTTATAGTGTTATGAAGTATCATATCAATAAATACTATAAGTAAAAATGCTAAATCAGATCCATTTTCTCTTTCTAGTGGTCAAAGTTTCAAGATCCTCAATTGAGAATTGAGTGTTTCATAAGCCATAAAAAATTTGAATTAGTAATATACGTTAAAATTATCATATAAAAGCATGTCTTATAGTGTTTATGAAACATTGGCTTTAATGTAATGTATGAATGTAATTAATGATAAATCAGATCCATTTTCTCTATCTAGTGGTCAGGGTTTTGAGATTAACATATGACTTGACTGTTGTATAAAAATTTAAAATAGGAATTCATAATATACGTCAAAATTATCATATAAAAACATGTTTTATAGAGTTTATGAAACAATGGCTTAAATGTTATGTATGAAAGTAATTAATGCTAAATCAGATCCATTTTCTGTTTCTAGTGGTCAATGTTTCAAGATCCTCAATTGAGTATTGAGTGTTTCATAAGCCATAAAAAATTTGAATTTGTAATATACAATAAATTAATCATATAAAAACATGTTTTATATAGTTTATGAAACAATGGCTTAAATGTTATGTATGAAAGTAATTAATGTTAAATCAGATCCATTTTCTCTTTCTAGTGGTCAAAGTTTCAAGATACTCAATTGAGAATTGAGTGTTTCATAAGCCATAAAAAATTTGAATTTGTAATATACGTCAAAATTATAATAAAAAACATGTTTTATAGAGTTTATGAGACATTGGCTTTAATGTAATGTATGAATGTAATTAATGCTAAATCAGATCCATTTTCTCTATCTAGTGGTCAGGGTTTTAAGAGATTAACATATGACTTGACTGTTATATAAAAAATTTAAAATAGGAATTCATAATATACGTCAAAATTATTATACAAAACATGTTTTATAGAGTTTATAAAACATTGGCTTAAATGTAATGTATGAAAGTAATTAATGCTAAATCAGATCCATTTTCTCTTTCTAGTGGTCAAAGTTTCAAGATACTCAATTGAGAATTGAGTGTTTCATAAGCCATAAAAAATTTGAATTTGTAATATACGTTAAACTTATGATATAAAAACATGTTTTATAGAGTTTATGAAACAATGGCTTAAATGTTATGTATGAAAGTAATTAATGCTAAATCAGATCCATTTTCTCTTTCTAGTGGTCAAAGTTTCAAGATCCTCAATTGAGAATTGAGTGTTTCATAAGCCATAAAAAATTTGAATTTGTAATATACGTTAAAATTATTATATAAAAACATGTTTTATAGTGTTTATGAGGTATCAGCTTAAATGAAATAATTGGAAGTTAATAATCCTAAATAAGAATCATTTACTCAATTCATTGGTCTTGGTTTCATGATACTAATTGTTTGTTTCACTAATATTAAGTTGCTATCAATTATGATCAATAACCATTACACACACATTGCATTAATCCAATATTATTATCGATATCTTCTATTGTATTTTTAAAATAAGATGTTGACACTTTCCCAAAGTGGTATGAATGCAAATTCCTGTCTCAGCAAGCCTTGAGTGAACTGCTGCACTGCAATCTGAAAAAAATGTTTTCAGTTAAATATGTAAAATCGGTGGAGAATTAATTGAGAATTGATTGTTTCATAAGCAGTTAAAAATATGAATTCTTAACATGAATCAACATTATCATTTAAAAGCATGTTTATAGTGTTTATGAAGTATCAGCATCAATGAAATACATGGAAGTTAATAAAGCTAAATAGGAATCATTTACTTAATTCAATGGTGTTGGTTTCATGTCAATTAAATGAGAATTGAGTGTTTCATAAGCAATTAAAAAAATGAATTTGTAAAATACGTCAAATTTACCATATAAAAACATGTTTTATAGAGTTTATGAAACATTGGCTTAAATGTAATGTATGAAAGTAATTAATGCTAAATAAGAAACATATTCTCTTTCTAGTGGTGAAGGTTTCAAGATACTAACATGAGAATTGAGTATTTTATAAGCAATTAAAAAAATGAATTTGTAAAATACGCCAAATTTACCATATAAAAACATGTTTTGTAGTGTTTATGAAACAATGGCTTAAATGTTATGTATGAAAGTAATTAATGCTAAATCAGATCCATTTTCTCTTTCTAGTGGTCAAAGTTTCAAGATCCTCAATTGAGAATTGAGTGTTTCATAAGCCATAAAAAATTTGAATTTGTAATATACGTTAAAATTATCATATAACAGCGTGTCTTATAGTGTTTATGAAGTATCAGTATCAATGAAATACATAGAAGTAAATAATGCTAAATCAGATCCATTTTCTCTTTCTAGTGGTCAAAGTTTCAAGATCCTCAATTGAGAATTGAGTGTTTCATAAGCCATAAAAAATTTGAATTAGTAATATACGTTAAAATTATCATATAAAAGCATGTCTTATAGTGTTTATGAAACATTGGCTTTAATGTAATGTATGAATGTAATTAATGATAAATCAGATCCATTTTCTCTATCTAGTGGTCAGGGTTTTAAGAGATTAACATATGACTTGACTGTTGTATAAAAAATTTAAAATAGGAATTCATAATATACGTCAAAATTATCATATAAAAACATGTTTTATAGAGTTTATGAAACAATGGCTTAAATGTTATGTATGAAAGTAATTAATGCTAAATCAGATCCATTTTCTCTTTCTAGTGGTCAAAGTTTCAAGATACTCAATTGAGAATTGAGTGTTTCATAAGCCATAAAAAATTTGAATTTGTAATATACGTCAAAATTATAATAAAAAAACATGTTTTATAGAGTTTATGAAACATTGGCTTTAATGTAATGTATGAATGTAATTAATGATAAATCAGATCCATTTTCTCTATCTAGTGGTCAGGGTTTTAAGAGATTAACATATGACTTGACTGTTCTATAAAAAATTTAAAATAGGAATTCATAATATACGTCAAAATTATCATATAAAAACATGTTTTATATAGTTTATGAAACAATGGCTTAAATGTAATGTATGAGAGTAATTAATGCTAAATAAGAAACATATTCTCTTTCTAGTGGCGAAGGTTTAAAGATACTAACATGAGAATTGAGTATTTTATAAGCAATTAAAAAAATGAATTTGTAAAATACGTCAAATTTACCATATAAAAACATGTTTTATAGAGTTTATGAAACATTGGCTTAAATGTAATGTATGAGAGTAATTAATGCTAAATAAGAAACATATTTTCTTTCTAGTGGTCAAGGTTTCAAGGTACTAACATGAGAATTGAGTATTTTATAAGCCTTGGTGGAGAATTAATTGAGAAATGAGTGTTTCATAATCAGTTTAAAATATGAATTTAAAACACGAGTCAAAATTGTCATTTAAAAGCATGTTTATAGTGTTTATGAAGTATCAGCATCAACGAAATACATGGAATTAATAATGCTTAATAAGAATCATTTACCCAATTAATTGGTCTAGGTTTCATGATATTTACTTTTTGTTTCACTAATATTAAGTTGCTATCAATTACATACAGTTATTATTACATGTACCTTGCAAAAGACCATTATTATTATTATAAGTATCTTCTAGTTTATTTTCAAAATAAGATGTTGGTATTTTCCAAAGTGGTATAAATGCAAATTCCTGTCTCAGCAAGCCTTGATTGAACTGCTGCTCTGCAATCTGAAAAAAATGTAGTCAGTTAAATATGTAAAATTAGTGGAGAATTAATTGAGAAATGAGTGTTTCATAAGCAGTTAAAAATATGAATTTAAAACACGAGTCAAAATTATCACTTAAAAGCATGTTTACAGTGTTTATGAAGTATCAGCATCAATGAAATACTGGGAAGTTAATAATCCTAAATAAGAATCATTTACTTAATCTTATGGTAAGGGTTTCATAACACTAACTTTTTGTTACACTTCTATTATGTTGCTATCATTAACATTCATTTACCATTACACGTACCGTGCAAAACACCATTATTAATATTAATACCTTCTAATCCATATTAAACATAGGATGTTGAAACTATTCCAAGTGCTAAAAATGTTAATTCAGGCTCAGCAAGCCTTGAATGATCTATTGCACTGCAATCTGAAAAATATGAAAGTTAATAATGGTAAATAATCATCATTACTTAATATAA
Source organism: Rhopalosiphum maidis (assembly GCF_003676215.2). Classification (NCBI taxonomy): domain Eukaryota; kingdom Metazoa; phylum Arthropoda; class Insecta; order Hemiptera; family Aphididae; genus Rhopalosiphum; species Rhopalosiphum maidis. The sequence continues at coordinate 76,119,438 of NC_040879.1, read as the reverse complement.
TGGTCAAGGTTACATGACTTTTAGTAACACTACTATTCATTGAATCACAATTATATTCTATACCCATTAGTCGTACTTTGCATAAAACCATTATTATTATCAGTATCGTCTAGTCCATTTTCAACGTAGGATGTTGTAACTTTGTCAAGTGTTAGAAACGTTAATTCATGTCTTAGCAATCCTTGAGTGATCTGCTGTACTGCCATCTAAAAAAAAAAATTGTCAGTTAATTATGTATAATGGTTGGAGGATAAAATGTCACTACTACACACCATAAAGAGATCGAAAGTCTGTTTATGACAACTAGTACGTGGACAACACTGAATAATTCAGAAATGGAAATAATCAAACAAAAACTAACAGACAAACTTCATTCCTATTTCAAAATACTTGAAAACAATTTAAAGTTGAAATTTAAATACAAATACGAAATATAAAACTGCAAAACGATATGAAATATAAATCAGACAGTAAATACAAACGGTTATATCAATAGATAAACAATGTTTTATATCACTAAACCACAATCATGGATGAAAAACATCATATCAATTCGGATTAGAATATTCAACTTATTACATTTTATCTCTGGCCGCTGAATTCAAAAATGTTTAATATTATAATATTTTCATATACAAATACAATTTCAAAACTGATTAACTGAGCATAATATAATGAAATAAATTTCCAATAATATTGTGTACTTTGTAAATTCAGCAGGCAGTTGTAGAAATATTATGAGTCTTAACATAGATACATAGTAACTAGTAAGACAAAAGTCAAAAAGTAATAACATTAAACTATATATGTATGTATTATTTAAGTGTTTAGATAGTTGCAGGTAAGCATTTATTATGCATTAATATTCTCCGGACTGTACAGTCCACTGGTTAACTAATTGAACTTAAGTAAACGGTCTTATATGTTATATATCTTATACATATAACGATTCATTATTTGAATACTTAACAATGTAAATAAATCATAATAATTTATTTTTTATGTTCGATGTCCATAAAATTTAAATCTTTATCTCTTATAAATATTACCGAAGTTATATTGTGAAATTCAAAACAAATTACTACCAATCATACTTATATATTGCATATTAAATATACACATATAATTAAAACTAATAAATAATAAATGAAATGTTGTATTCGAGCAGATTTGAGTCTGAAGTGATCAGAAGTAATCTACTGACTGCGTCGTACATTTTAAAAATGATGGTCGTATCTCGTATAAACAACGAAATCGCTTAGGTACATATTAAATTGTTTACGCTAAACGAGGGATATAAACACTATTTACATTAAATAGATGTATTCTCTATATGATTTGATGAAAAACTATTTATAAATAAACTATTTTTTATGCTGTTGGCGTAATTGCTAAACGTTGAAACCTTAACAAACATAAAACGTGTAAAAAAAACAAAGTTCAAAAAGATACTTCGTTAAATCGTTATACAGTGGTATAGGTGTACCATACAGAAAAGTATGCGTGTACGAAAAAACAAGCCATTCGATTTTTTTAACCTTTCAAACTCGTCGTAGCATTTATGAGTCAGCACTCAAATTTCGAAAAGATTAAACAAAAACTCAAATTCAAAAAATTCGAAAAATACGTAAAATCTAAGTGCCAAAAATAAAAATATAATCGTAACTTCGCAACAAAACGTCCGATTCCTTCGGTTTTGGTAGCGTTCGAATTTTTACAAAAACGTCTAAACGATGCGTAGAAAAAAATCGCTCTAACCACCAAAAAATTAATTGTTTCGTGGCGACAAAGTCCAAAAACTGCAAAATCCTAATTTCCGACGCCAAAAATAGGGGTAAAAATGAATTCTACAGTGTCACCACGGGACGCCGATTTTGATCACAGACCTACGAAAAACTGAACTTGTGAACAACAGAAACGTGGAACAAATATTAAACATTTTTTAAAATATCCATGGGAAGAGGGCACAAGGAGCCATAGGACACTGCTACCACCGAAGCACTTTATGTAAAACGACTTTAAACAGAAATTTCCGTGAAGTAACTATGCCCCATACATCGAAACCCGGCCGAGTAACACTCGACTAAAAAATTCAAATTTAGGAATTCCAAGACCCCAACGTGGGGTAAAAGCGGCATTTACGGTGTCCACGACAGATACCGCTTTTGATCAGCATCATCCAAAATACCAGAATCTTGAGTTTCAAACACGTCGAACGACCACTAAGGTTTTTCAAAAATATATTTGAGGGAAACAAATATTTATGCAAATATACAGTACTTATAACTTTTTTTTTTTTTATTTATTTATTAAAATTAAAATGTTTCAGCATTTTATCATGCTATTACAAGTTTACTAACGTGTTAAATTACAAATAACAAATTACAATTACTAATATTTTTAGTTAGTGATATAGTGATATACATGCTTATGTTAGTTAATATTTATTTTTTAGTGGTAATTTAAAATCGATCTTCGTCTTCGCTTGACTGTGATAGAAGGAGATCTTGGGGTAGACGTGGTTTTAAACGCCGATTTTTCGTTTTTTATTTCCCAGGTTGTAGAACCGTGCGCCATCAGATGTATTGAGATTTGCATGAAAGTTTTTGAATTGTATTTTTATCCAGTCTTGGAGAAGAGGGATTCCAGTGACTTATAACTTTATACATAATAATAGTACTAATCATAGATAATGATAAAACACACTGCGAAATTAAGAATATTTACGCTATTGCAAAAATGTTTAAAGTCTACCTTTTGTAACTTGTACCTACGTATAATAAGTAATATAGTTGTTTTATTTACATAGAATATTATATGACTTTGACGTTTGCAATTTGTGAATATATTTCGTACAAATTGTACCGAGTCGTAATTTTTTATAGTTTTTTTGTTGCTTTTGGTAATTAAAATGTACAAGGTTCAGTATTATCATACCGTTTAGGGTGATGTTAAACTTTTATTACTGAAACATATAATTATATATGCAAACTTGCAGTAAGTAAATAAAATAAATATTTAAAAAAGTTTTATATTGTAGAACATAACTTTTCTAAAACTTTGCATTTTACAACTCGTTATTTCAACACATGATATAATCAGTTGTTATGATATTCATCTATAGATTTTGAGATTCAAATTGAAATACTAACACTTTTAATATTGGTTGTTTCGTTTCGAAATCTTAGAGGTTCAACGCAGTGACACCTCGAGATCAAATTTCTGTTCTAAAGAATTTTGAATTTCAATTTTCAAATTAAAAATTGCTAAAACCAAATTTCCTGCCAATTTTTTTTTTTAAACTGCACATTTAAATCATCATTTACCGTCTAAATAATTGAGTTGAAAAACTTTTACTAATTGGAAGACGCATCTAGGGACGAATTTGTCTCGGTCTTTGAACATTTTATCCAAAGGGGCCAGTATTAAAGGATTTAGTTTTGGAGTTTTGGATAACGTAATAACTAATAATAAATTGAGTTTTAACACAAAAATTTATGAAAAATTCAGAATTTGGACAGTTACACTGTAACAAAGTCATAAATGAGTAGATAATTTTTATATAATATGCAATGGTTTGTGAGGAATAATATTGAAAATTTTGAAAGTGCAGTAGGGTTGCCTATACAAAACACCTTCAAATCTGCATGACAATATAATAAAATACATAATGCGCTCAATTTAACTATTTGAGGTGTACTGTAAGATAAAATAATTAATAAAATAAATTATATCATAGAGATAGAATATTAGAAGAATCTACCAATATTCTATGTTTCAAAAATAATTAAATCGTATAAAATTTGCCTATATAGACCCCTTCTATTGATAAAAAAAAGGATCCGACAAACTGGCTATATTATTTAAGCATATGAATATATTATGATCACTAAAATTTTTGAAAATATAAACAAAAAAAAAGATCAGAAATGTCCATAAAACTTTACTCATAAGTCATACATTTTTTTTATAAGTAGGTATTAAAAACCTTTATTTTGATATTTATCAAAATCACAAAAAAAAAAACTAACTCTTTTCTAGTTAAAAGTTGTCTGTCCTGTATTTTTAAGTTTTGAAAATGTTATACATGATTTTTCATACATAGTTGTAGTTCATAAGTTAAAAATCATAAAATCTAGATATGTAAAAAGATAATTATTTTTTATACACATCTCAAGTTCAAATTTGATTGAAATCAAATATAGCAACAATGATGACTAATGATTTATAATTAAAAAATATTCGTGGGCATATAAAAATTTTAGAATATATTATTACATTTTACACATTTATTGGCCTTTAAAATGCATTTTATTTCTAATAAAAATGAATTTAACCATAAAATAATAAAAGTGAATTGCATAAAATTATCAAATTTATCGGAATCTTCTAGTCCATTATAAATGTAGGATGTTGAAACTTTTCAAAGTGGTAAAAATGTTAATTCATGTTTCAGCAAGCCTTAAAAGATCTGCTTTACTGCAATCTGAAAAAACATAGTCAATTAAATCTGTAAAATTGGTGGAGAATAACTTGAGAACACAGTGTTTCATAAGCACTTGAAAATATGAATTTATAATTCGAGTCAAAATTATCATATAAAACCAAGTTTTTTAATGTTTATGAAGTATCAGCATCAATGAAATACATGGAAGTAAATAATGCTAAATAAGAAACATATTCTCTATCTAGAGGACAATGTTTCAAGATACTAACTTGAGAATTGAGTGTTTCATAAGCCATAAAAAATTTGAACTAATAATATACGTCAAAATTATCATAAAAAAGCATGTTTTATAGTGTTTATGAAGTATTGGCTTAAATGAAATGTATGAAAGGAATTAATGCTAAATAAGAAACATTTACTTAATTCAATGGTCTTGGTTTCATGTCAATTAATTGTGAATTGAGTGTTTCATTAGCAGTTGAAAATATGATTTTATAACATGAGTCAAAATTATCATATAAAAGCATGTTTTATAATGTTTATGAAGTATCAGCTTAAACAAAATATCGTAAAAAGCCAACGAGAGAACCCTGATAATGTTCTTACCTAAAAGTTTGATAATATGTCAATTCACTCAAATATTAAAGCTTAAAGCACACTATTGAAACTAGTGAACGAAAATTTACTACATCGTACGCGTGTAAGACGGAGACAACAAATGCGGGTGGGACGTCCTCTTAAGTAATTTTTAATTAGAAAAATGAACGTTCTACATTTGTTAGTGACGGACATGTTTGGAAAAGAATACATGCACTGAAAATATCTTTTAAATAGAGGCCACATTATTGTCTAAATGTCTAATAGACACTGCAAAAGATTTTTTAATGCTGTATATTGTTTTTAGAGAATCTTTAAATATATTTTTAATACATAACATTTGTCTAATTATATCTGTACTGATGTCATTTTTATAAAATAGTTGAGCCATAAGTTACTTTTACAACATCATGTTCACTACACTTTAAAATATTTTGAGGTACAAGAAAATTAAATTTGTTAGTTACTTCGTATAAACCTGTGAACCTTTTTTTAAGTTGGATGATTGTATGTAGTATGTAGTGATACAGAAACTGTAACGACGGTTAAAATTAACGAAGATTTTCTTCATTTATATTATCAAGCCTCCTATCTATAAAATACAAACTAAATCTAATATCAAACACATACAACAAAGACACAAAGTACGAAAACAAACGTTAACAATAAAATATAAACGGTTGACGGTCCTCATAATCCTATGATGACTGATGAGTGTTTACTCATTAATATTACTACATTATACCTATAATTTGTTGTGATTGGTGAGAGTTAGCCCGTATGGTGTTTCCAGTATGTATAAAAATAGTCTTTCGGACGAAATTGACTACAATATTATAATATTGCATAATTATTATTTACATTTCACACTGATAAGGATTAATTTTTTTTTTTTATTATATTTTGGAATTTTGCTTATATTTATCACAGAATATACAAATACAAATCTGAGGCCCCAAAACATATATTTTGAAGGCCCTTTAGGCGGTAGTTGTGGTACTGTAGGTACGGTCATTTAGGAGGGTGACTTAAAACGCTATATTCGGTACCAGGATTACATTCATAAGATATGTAATATTTAATGGCAAAACGGTCATCCCGGCGTCATCTGTAGTGTAATGTCCCAACACTTCAATTATTTTATGATCATAAGACAAGTGTGATTAACTGATTTAAATACACATTTTATATTAATCATATAATTATATTATCATAATTGCAGAATAGGTAATAAATATATTAAAAAAACACATTAGTAGTTTTTGTTTTGAATTAAGTCGATATCGGTAATTTATATAAATATTATATAATATAGCTAAATAAACTGACACTTTAACAGGTTAACCTGCTTAATACAATCAATGTATTATCAAAACAAAATTGTTCTTTTTTGGAGACACTGGTGAAAAACTTAGTAATACACGAAAACAGTCAATATTTATTTTAAAATATAATGAAAAATATGCAAACATAAACACCTAAAAATAATGTATATTATACGGAAAACGGAATGCTTTATATTTTCACAAATATAAAACACTCTTCTTATTCTCGTATGAAACTGTGTCATTGTGAAGTACAGACGGTACTTGAATGAGCGGTCTATTAGCAAAGTACACCGTACACCTTACGAATGTGATCCTTGTACTAAATATTGCGATTTAAGTCATCCTCCAAAATAATACCACTTATATAGTATATTAACTGTAACATATCCTGATAGGCTGATCACTTATATTTGTTCGAAAACGATTTAATGGTTTCGGGTCACTTCCCCGTACGACATTTCCCCGTCCAATGCATATTCCCATGCGACATTTTCCCGTCCATCACACTATATACAATATAATTTTGTATAATAAAATGTTGTTTAATAATTATAAAAAAATGAATACTTTATAAGTTAAATTTGTAAATTATGAGAAATTCCAATCAAATACTATTTTAGACTACGTTCTTAGTAAGAACTTAAAATCTTTTGAATAAGAGTAGTTGTTTTCATATATTTTTAAATAGGCTGATCATTTTTATCTGTTCGAAAACGATATAATATAGAAAGTGTGTGGAATTAAAATATCATATTTATCCTATTTGAATATAGGACACTACGTTTAAGTTATTGTGAACTACAGACGATACAAGGCCTGATGTGATAGCATATTAAAACTTACGGATGTGATTTTGGTACCGAATTTTGCAATTTAAGTCACCCTTCTAAAAAACAGCACCTATATCAGCAGTATAATCTGACCGAATAACACTACAATTATTTGTCCGTAAATTATTATCTAATGATACAGGTACAAGGGTGACCAGGCGGCATAACTCGTTTAGGCGTAGTTTAAAAAAATTTCCTGAAAATTGTAAACACCTTTGGGCATAATATTGAATATTGTAACTAGAAATCGAAAGTAAATCTAATTTAATATTAAGTACTCAATCATTTCATGTTTGATTTATAGACCATGGCTTTATTATTTTGAAAATACTAAGATCAAAATATAAAACAATATTAATATACAAAATTAAATAAGGACATTAAAAAAAAAAAATGTTTAAATTTTCAAACTTATAGTACTACTGTTAAAAAAACTTAATACTTATCTATATTTGATGTAAGTAAAAAGTAAAATAATTTAATTTTATCTAAATTACCGTATACTTTTATTGAATGAATACCTGCTTACTGGATTAAAATAAAATGATGAGTCCGCAGCGCCCGTCGTCGTAAACAGGTTATAATATGTTTTCAGTTTTTTCTTTATTTTTCATATATTTCGAGCCTATGTGTACATCATTATATCCGTTACGACGTAAAATGATTGTCAAAACATGTTTGCTGCACACAATAAATAATATAGTAAGGCGATGCCGCCACATTATTTCGTGTATAGTCGGTGAAGTTTTTCGAAAATACTTCGGACCCGACATCAAGGCGTCAATCCACTACATGATATTATATGTATATATATATATACACTTAAGTATATTCATTGTGTGTGTGTATGTGTATGCACCTATGTACATTTACACGATAAAATCGTTTGGTGTGTTACTGTGTTCCATTCGGACAGGCTTTTAAATATTTTGGGCCTACACAGTACACACATACACACATGACATTGTTAACGAACCGATGGGGCTAAGAGCCGATGAATTAAACACATTTGCATACGCCATATACTATCGTCAAAATATTAGGAAACGTAATGTATTTTTTCCGAGGATTTTTATTTCGATTACTGTATGAATTTGTGATGACTGGTGAGCAAATCAAGACTCTTGCATTAATTTAAAATTTAAAGAAAACAGTTACATTTTATCCCGATTTAGGCTAGGAGTTTGTAGAATTTGTTAATTGCTTATTATCTTGAAAATATAATGCTAGTTATACTAGTACATTTTACTAAATACAATATATATTATATACATGACACATGTATATATTATATATATATGTGGATTATGAACATTATGTCTCTATACTATCACACCACAACCAACAAAATAAATACGTACAATATAATAATATCTCAAATACCAACTATAATTAAATCATGTTATTAGTACTAATGATATAATATAATATAATATATAATATACTAGGTATTATATTCAATAATAAAAAATAATAGAACCTATTCTTCTGTACCTACTACTGTATTTTACGTCCTTAATATCTTGTCTTTTATAAATCAACAATATTTTCATTGAAATTTATTTAATTTATAAAAAAATATATCTTTGTCGTTTTAAAAAAACATAATAATAATACGTATGAACACGCATAGTTCAAAATAATATTTGAACACCCTCGCAATCACTGATGAAAATGGACTTGAACATAGCAGTTAAGTATCATCAAATGATACGCTTCATCTTAAACCATAATCAATATTATATTATTATAGAATTTCATTTTTAGATCTTAAGTGGAATGATAAATGTATTGATTTTACAATGATGTGTGCGTTTTTGTCAATGTATCATCAATATTTCGATGCAGTTAAAAATGTCCCGTAATTTTCTTAATAATTTTTAAAGTTTTGCCGAATATTTATATGTTTCGTACTTAATTTTTCATCGTCCGGTCTAAGGTATTTTATAATACTGAACTTTATTCTTTTTTAATGAGTGTGAATATATACGCTCGTCGTTAAACCAATTGTAATAAACTAAGCGGCTGTCGGCTAACGTATATGTATAATATTATTAATTATATAAAAAGAAACAACTATTTATATTTATTTAATAATAATATTACCATTAACTTTATGTAGGCGTGGTGAGGCGTTGTTTTATATTTTGACTCACTCGCACACACACACACAATCACACTCACGTGCCCTTAAAACGCTCTGTAGTGGCATCCCGACCTAGCATTTAAAAAAACATATTATCTTATGATGCATATACGGTTCTAAACATGATTTGTCGTCGTAAACAGGTTATAGATTTTGAGATTTTTCTTTATTTTTAAAAATATTTCGAGCCTATGTGTACGCATGATTGTATCCACTACGACACGGTAATGAAAGACAAAATATGTCTGCTGCAACAGTAAGCATAAACACACAACAAATATAGACAAATATAGTAAGGTGACGCCTCTACATTATCCTTTGTAGTCGGACCCGACATCAAGGCGTAATCCACTACATGAATACATTATGTTATATACACTCAACTATATATTCATTGTTCGTGTATCCGTGTATCTGTGTATATATATGATAAAATCGTTCGGCGTCTTCCATTCGGACAGGCTTTTAAATATTTCGGGCCTACACAGTACACACACACACACACACACACGTAGTATTGTTAACGGACCGATGACTATCGTCGTAGCGTTTTGAAATAGATTAAACACACACGGGATACCTACAACATCTCGAATGTTATTCTGGTATGCGATGAGAGGGCGGCGTCGGCTGGAGGTCCGAAGAAATGTTACATGTGTCACGCACTCAAGCACGCACAGCAGACGCTCGTTCGGTTCGTTCACTCGATAATAATTGTACATAATATTATATGTAGCCTTTCAAATACGAACTATATCTAATTATTTACATTTTAACTTATCATGACATAAAGTTGTATTTTATATATTTTGTACCATCATAACACGCAATACAATGATATAATTGTTCATCTTAGTATGTATATAATTACGGGTACGCTGAAAGAGAGAAAACGCGGTCCAAGAATTCGTCGGTATTTATTATACAATAAAAACAGTAATAATAATAAATATTCATAGGCCATAGTATCCTCTTCCTTTTCATACTCGGCCAGTATTACTCGCCGTCAAAGCGAGTTTAATGTTGTGTGGAGTTCCCGTTTTATACCCAGCGGGTATAAAATAATATATATTATTAAGTTACATTATGTATTTTACCCCGCCGCCGGCTATAACCTGAATCCAGCCTTCATTTCCATCACCAGCTATCCCTCTTCCTCTCCAACCTCCCCCGTTTCGTTATTCTTCTTAATTTTCTTCTTTATCGTCGTTTACATTTTACCCCGCTCGTCTGCTTTGTCCCGAACACGCACAACAAAAACACCATAGAGTCGGGTCAAGGCCGAGTATATGATGTATTATATGTTTGAAATAGGTATAACGATAAATCGGTACCGAATAATCCCATTAGTGCCAGCCCACCCAGCACCCTAAAAGCTGATTATCAATGTCAGAAGAGTTCAAAACTTAGAGTGAATAAAAAAATGCGTTTTAAAACGCACCGGCGACCAAACCCAAACAACAACAACGACAACGACAAAGACGACGGCCATAATGTATTATTACTATTACTATTATATGTATTAGAAAGGTAGGTTGATAATTCAATGCCCATTATGGTTGAGCCCCACGTCGCGTTTATTATATTTCCATAGTACATATTTCTTGACCTGCCGCACCTGTTTTTCACACAATATTTAGTGCTTCGTAACACACAGAATCTCACACTAACACAAATATTATCGTTTTTATTGTACCGCTTGGTGCGCGGGTATTATAGAAGTATCGGTATATCGTGTTTATATTCTTTACACGGTTCAACAGTATAACGTCTGAAAACTATATTTTTACCGAGCTGTCTGCGGCGTCCTCGAACGCAATGTACAAAGCTGAACAACAGGTATCTATAGAATAACGTGTCCACGGCGGGAACACTATATTATACTATATAGCAGTGTTTTTCAACCTGTGCGTCGCGGCTCCCAAAGGCGTCGCCGGTCATTATTAAGGGAGCCGCGTTCGCAATAGAAACTAAAAATACAATTTCCGCGCACCAATACATATTACATTTTGGGTGTGTGAGACAGATCGGCCGTCGATAACCGTGTTTGCGATATCGAGTAATAGCATATTTCGATTACTATTTACATTTATTTGATGATATAATGCAACAAAAACAAGCACAGCCGTCCCATTAAAAATAAAGTTAGATTAAAATTATTATAAATAATTTAAATTGTTTATTTTTAAATATTCGTATGGGAGCCGTACATTTTATTTCAAAATCAAAAGGAGCCGTGGACCCGAAAAGGTTGACAACCACTGCTATATAGTATATTATAGTATAACAATGTACATAAAATACACCCTCACGGGTAAGGGTCTAATGTGTAATACCTGATGGAATTTCGATGGCCTCACTGCTATACACTCAATAAACGAAAGTAAAAAAAAAGAACGAAATCACTGTTGTTGTAGATAATATTATGTATTTCTCATACCCCTTATGTAGTAGTAATACCTATTGTTAATTTTATATTGCAGTCCAAAAACGATAATAATATCAACCACCTGCTTGTCGACGGATGAGATAGTGTAGATTTATAATATAATATTAACACAGTTGGCATAAAAACCTAATGTAACCTTAAAATATACACGCAAAGGTATACCCAACCGTGTCTCCTTATAATAACCTTCGGGGGGAGGGGGCGTTAAATTATTACAATATATATACATAAGATAAGTACATAGATTATTATACAAGGCCTAGGAGAAATTTTGGGAGGGGTTACAACCCCTTAACCCCTCCCGCATGGTTGTGCTCTGAATATCTTAACAATTAGAAAATAATACTTATTTAAAAACACTGGTCCTAAAGTTGGTTAGATCACTAGTGTATTATGTATACTTGAAATTAATAACTCATCGTTAGATTCAAAATGATGATGACTCCATGATTTAACACTCCTTATATAGAACATTTTTAAAACAAATATAGCGTCTTATTATTAGTTTGTAGAAAAAGCGTAAAAGTATCATTATTCTTTACATACCTGCTTGGCTATCTTTAACCTGGCTACCTATATATTTCAATAATACACATTCAGAAATCTGAAAAAAACACTCTCTTAAATGTAAAATATTTTATCGACTTTAAAAATTTTGAATAATAATTCATTAATAACTAATAAGTAAATATAATGGTTTAACAAGTTAGGTAGTTATAGGACATAAGATAAGATCACGATTTGAGATACCTAATTTAGATGGTTAGATTCAATTTAGTAAGATATTTTATAATTTTGCAACTCGTCTAGCTATCTAGTGGTGAAAGTAGGCGATAACGCGAAAGGTTCTACGCTTAAATTCGTTAAAATATTTAAAACTACAACGACAGATCACAGATTATCGTTTGAATGGGCGTAATGCGTTTGAGCAAATTTTAAAACATTGTAATGTGTTTGGACGACCTTTTTTTTTTTTTTTTCAATATACTCTGATGCTATACTCTGGGTATACCTTTGCGTGTATATTTTAAAGGTTACATTAGGTTTTTATGCCAACTGTGTTAATATTATATTATAAATCTACACTATCTCATCCGTCGACAAGCAGGTGGTTGATATTTTTATCGTTTTTGGACTGCAATATAAAATCAACAATAGGTATTACTACTACATAAGGGGTATGAGAAATACATAATATTATCTACAACAACAGTGATTTCGTTCTTTTTTTTACTTTCGTTTATTGAGTGTATAGCAGTGAGGCCATCGAAATTCCATCAGGTATTACACATTAGACCCTTACCCGTGAGGGGTGTATTTTATGTACATTGTTATACTATAATATACTATATAGTATAATATCGTGTTCCCGCCGTGGACACGTTATTCTATAGATACCTATTGCTTAGCTTTGTACATTGCGTTCGAGGACGCCGCAGACAGCTCGGTAAAAATATAGTTTTCAGACGTTATACTGTTGAACCGTGTAAAGAATATAAACACGATATACCAATACTTCTATAATACCCGCGCACCAAGCGGTACAATAAAAAACGATAATATTTGTGTTAGAGTGAGATTCTGTATGTTACGAAGCACTAAATATTGTGTGAAAAACATGTGCGGCAGGCCAAGAACATATGTTATGGAAATGAAAATATGTATGTACATAATATAGTATTATCTATATGCTATGTCTCCGACAAAACACTTACGCGAACACATATATGTAGTAGTACTGTACATGAAAACAAAATTCTATCGAAATCATTGGGCTTTTAAATTTTGTTTATTATACTGATTATTTAATGACGTTTATCCACGGGTTTTCTACAGAATACCGTGATTTTTTAAAAAGTCGTCTTTCCTAAACGTATCCAAAACCATAGAAATGCGCCTACGTGGTATTAATATATTGTTCTAGGTAATTAAAATGTTGGCTTTATAGGTTATTTCACTTGTAATATACAATAATCAATAATTATTCATAACATCATTTAAACCTAAGCTAAACTAGATTAAAATATTATTAAATCTTATATGATGTATGATATACCTATCATATAATATTTATGTAATTTTTACGAAATCAAATAGTAAAATTAAACATTTTTTAGAATATTGTTTAATATTTCTTGCATATATTTCAAAAATATAAAAGTTAATTAAATACCATCTAGACATAAACTGTCTTTACTTGCTTAATAACAACACATATACGTAGTAAATAAATACCTATAAATGCATACAGCATACATACGTATATACATACCTATTATGTATGTATATAGTATATTCATTGTATATCGAAATATTATAAAACCATCGTATACAAAGAAAACAATTTACTTAGTCACTATTTTTAAATTACAATAACTCAAACTTTTGAAAAATTAACTAAGTTTTAAAAGTTAAAAGTCTAATAAATGATTATCAGTGTTATCTAACTATAATTACTATATTTATTGTTTATAGATATACCTATAGCAGTACTGTAATTTTATTCTATAAATATATTCATAGTATTTTTTTTTAATATTAAAAAACAAAAATATATTACATAGTGTTATCTAAATATAATAATATTTAAATGATTAGAATTTTTGCTCTTTTATTACATTAATTTTGATCATAAGTCACCAAGTGGTTTAATGCTAAAACAGCGTCTCTACCGGTATCTGTGGTATTGCCGAATAATTGATTCACTCAGAATCAACTTACGTAAACTAATAGTTTTTATTGGGTGCTCGTAGTGCTCGTACATTTAAATTACTTGTAATCCGTGTTATTTAAACGTGAAATATGAGTATAAATAGGATAATCAATATTATTAAGGTTGATTCATTTGAATTTCATAAGTTATATAAAACTAATTTTGATTTAAGCCATTTATTGTGTTTTTGATCATAAAAATAAATATGATCTGACGACGGGAAAAAGCGATTAAGAAGACACGATAATGATACATTTAATCCTGAATTAATGTGCATCAGACGCTGAGTATACGAGATTGCTGGATTAAATCCTTTTTTTTATCGCCATCATCGTCATCGTCTTTGTTGTGAGCGTCTATAATATAAAATGTGTGTGCGGGCCGCAATACTAATATTCCTGTACTTCTCCTCTGTGATATGATAATATAATGTTATAAATCCATACCTCATAATTATAAAACCACCGTCATAATACATTCTCGAACGCGTAAATTCTTCCTTTTCAATTTCGATATTACCAACGAATTCGATGAGATCAATTAAATAAACGCGATGTGGGGTTCCACCATATCGACATTGAATTATCAACCTACCTTTCTAATACACATTAATAGTAATACGTAATAATAGTAATAATACATTATGGCCAATTTCTATGTATATTATGGATAATGATATATTACTATGACCTATTGGCTATTATAATGTATCGGATGTATAAGTGGTAATCAGAAAAGAAAAAATAACAAAAATGATCTTTTAATGACAAGCGTTTTTAAGTGCAATAAAGTAATTGGATTTTTTCTCTTAAGTATGGTAAAAAATTAATTAAGACATTCAATGTCATAAGAGTATTTAGAAAGTTTAATGTGAATGAGTATTGAAAAGAAATGTTAACTTAAAATTTACCCTAAGATATTATTGATAAGGTGGCTGCATAATAGTGGTATTAAAAAAAATGAATGTATTAATAATTATGATTGTAATAGTTTTATATTAAAATTAAAATAATATTAGAGTAAGAATTATATACTTGTTTTGTAAATGTATTGTGATCGAAGCCATCAAAAAATATTTGGCTTTTTCGTTCTGGTACCTTGAATTTCAATTCCCGGTAATAAAAAACAACCCTAAGCCTATCCGCCCCTGTATAAGGCCGGAGCTATAACGGCGTATTTCCGCCGCGTTGTCCGTTGAACTAAAATGCATTGGTTGATTTTTCATTCGATGAAAAACGCCGTAAATACGAACACTGCGTTCGAACGCGGCGAATACGCCGTGTATAGCTCCGACCTAAAAGTACAAACCACTAAAAAAAGTTTTCATATAATAATATTATGATAATGATAAATATTAATTATTATTATTATTTAGAAATAAATTACAAATAAATTGAAACCACTAGAAACCTCAAAAAACAAAAAAAAAACTGTTTAGTGAAAAGGTCCGCGACGCAATTGTTTTAGAAAGGTTCCTCTACTTGTTTTTGGTATGACAATTCGTGTAGCCCTGAAAGTAAGAGGTATGTAATTTGCATCCACCCTCAGGTAGCTGAAAATAGAATTGTAATTTGCTCCAAAATGATTATTTATTTGTTTGATTATTGAATATTCGATTATGCATTTCATTTTTTAAACCTACTCAGTGTCTACATCGTTTTGGAGTTTTTATTAAAATTAAATTCATACATTATAAAGTATTTAAACTTGAAATTTAAATACAAGCGGTTAATCTTGTATTATTAATACTCATAGATTATACAATCTATAAATGTTTAAGACGTTATTATTTTTATACCTTAAAAT
Organism: Rhopalosiphum maidis; assembly: GCF_003676215.2. Lineage (NCBI taxonomy): Eukaryota > Metazoa > Arthropoda > Insecta > Hemiptera > Aphididae > Rhopalosiphum > Rhopalosiphum maidis. The sequence continues at coordinate 76,103,122 of NC_040879.1, read as the reverse complement.
AATGAAACTGTCCTCATAAACAATAAAAACTAAGCTCAAATATAAATATGTACATAAGAAACATGGCTTTGATCAACATTTTTATTTGCACGCCCAAATTATCCCGTCTCAATATTCTTTATGTTTAACTATATGTAAAAATAACATCAATCAGTTTAAACGCTTTACTATACTATTTACCAACACTGTCTACTATGTATGATTTACAAGTGCAGACCTCTTCAACGTGTTTCAACATAACTCTCACGACTCGTTTAGCCGTATGTCGTAAAATCCAATCTGCAGACACTGCCCATTTTAATATTTCAAATTTCGTGGGTTTATTCAATCTATTCACACATTAATTTGTCCTGCGGCGCCGGAAATTCTGAGCATATAAAAAAATAAATGGTATTTCGCATTCCAAACTCCCTGGATCGTTAGTGCGTCAACTATACCTTATGCTATAAATGTGTACCTACGTATCGTTTATGTACCACGACTCACGATTTTGTTGAACTAGTTTTATAGACTATATTAATATGTATATAAATCGGTCGCAAACGAATATATTATATAATACAATAGTCATTAGACCATTGTCCCTTTCGTCGACGATCGGTTTATAGATTTTTTAATCGAGAAAACAGTTTTTTCCTCATCAAACATAACTATAGGTAGTGTAATAATAATAATAATAATAATAATAACAAAGCATGTATAGGTATGTGAGTCAATGCAGTGGCGCGATGCTGTCAAAATCCCGTTGGTGTCGGTGGGAGACGACGGTGATCGGGCACACCCGAGCACCGCCACCGTCGCCCTATCGACATCAACCCCCCACCAAGGGTCCCACTGGTTTTTCTCGTTCCGCGCTCAAGGAACGATTCACCGATCGAGTCCAAAATCATTATTTACTATACAGCCACCAGTTGCCGTATGTCCCTCTATCGCAGACCACAGATCATCAGACCACTGCGGTCATAGTCGCTATCAACAACAGCCGTCACACCAGTACTTGGGTGCGAACGTTTCGTTTACGAATTTATACTTGATAATATATAGAAAGTGGTATAAGTAGTGCGAGTGTTAATATCGATCTCTAACTCGAACCGGTCCACGTCGATCCGATATATTCATCAACGCCCGAGTCGTCGGACTGTTTTTTTTTTTACTGGGGTAAGTTTATTCTTGTACATGTTCTGCGCCTACTGGCTAATTACTACCTATACACATAATAACACATAACATATACGACGACGATGCGATGCAAGTCGGTAATTTACGTAAATTTTGTTTGGGAATTTACCTATAAAAGTTTACATAAATTTACCTAAATTCCGTAAATTTAGATAATTTTTGTATATCACCATAGGGACACCTTCAGGAACTCTTCACTGCCTCTCTTCATGAACTTATTATATAATTGTAACGCTTATTTTTATTATTTACTGAATAGTAAGATGTTCATGGTACTATAAATTTAATGGATGTCTTTATATAAGTACCTTGTAGTGTATTATTGACTTATATATTTATATTTTAAGTTATTATATATGTACATAAATATTAAAAATGTACCTATAAAATAAATTGCAAATTAATTGAATTAGATTCATTAGGTATCTATAACATTAACACCAAAAATCAAAATTCAAAATAAATTCTAGTTTTTAGTTTTATTTGTCTTTCTCTCTAGTTATACCTATATAAATAGTTACAATTATAATTTAAATACAAAAAAAAAATGTATTAATATCATATAGTTGTAGTTATATATTATATATTATGGTAATATTGAACTTTTACGTTTTAAATTTATATTATCAACTATTTCATTCTATTGATAAGTTATGAATATTCACCTCGTTAAGACGTTTAATTTAAGGTGTCACATGCTAATTTTTTCGGTAAAAAATATTTACCTGTAAAAAAATAATTGGTAAATTTACGCAATAAAAATTTACCAATCTTACATCTCTAAATTTAATTTCGCCAAAGTCCACGAGATCAGACTAACAATAACAAGTTTTAAAATGTGTAGGTACATATTATATTTACGGATCGCGGATTTGTAGGATGCGTTTTTCTATAATATGGTACTTATATATCAAAACGACTAAAAACGGACTGTTTTATTTCCGTAAATAAATAAAATATATTATTAAAACGTAATGGTGCAAGCAGTCACTTTGTACGGTCCATTGTTTAAACCGCATAACTCGGACACTTTGTACGGTCAGGTAAAATTGTATACTGCAGAACGCGGATACTTTGTACTATTACAGGGGTGGCCAAATTGCGGCTCTCTTCATCGACGTATGGGTCTTATTTACAAAAACCAAAATTTTAATTTTTTTGCATACATTTATAAAAAAAAAATGTTTTTTATTATTATTATTTTATAATTTTATATTTCGTAATTTGATATGTTTATCGGATGTTAGCTATCTTTATTATTTTTGTGGTATAAAAGTACAGATTAGATAATTTGGCTCTTGATATAATTGCATTAATATATGTGGCTCGCGTATATAGTCATGTTCACCACCCCTGTACTATTATATTTAGTTATATACATAAGTGATGGTATAAGTACGCTCACTTTACCTGCAGATTTTCGATAACATTCGTGAATCGATAACTCCATAAACAATTTTTTATAATTTGATATGGTTATTTACAACAATTGGCAAAATTACTAGATTAGAATTTCTAATATTGCTTATACAGTTACATATTAATTTTTAATCGATTATTTAAACGTCAAATTTTTAATTTAAATGATATATTTTTCAGAGTTTGAATTGAGAAATTCACCGCGACATGGCGACACGTATATCCATTATAGTGTTTATAACACTATTGGCTTACGTATGCAATACAAGAGCCTTTCCATCTAAACTACTTAACTGTCCAGAAAAATGCGGTTGCCATTACTCCAGAGTTAACTGGGTGACAGACTGTTCGAAAAGAAACTTGGTATCTATGCCATATAAAGGACTCGACAGCAATGTCTACGTACTTTATATGAACGATAATCTCCTAAAAGAAATCGAACCGTTCCCAGCCAATATCAAACTTAGGACATTACAGTTGTCCGAAAACTTTTTAACGAAAATTCATAAAACAACGTTCGCTGGACTTCGTTACCTAGTGGATATAAACTTGTCGTCTAACTTAATCAATCATATTGATCCTCAAGCATTTGTGTAAGTTTATTTAGATATCTACTCATTTATTTAATACATAGGTATCGAGTATTTCGTGTGTATACGTTTTTACAAAAGATATTTAGTCTATAAAATGACACGAGCTTTTACTTCAGCTTTTAACTTCAATCGTATTTAAATTAAACAAATTAAGTCATAGTTTCCATGTTTGCTTATTCAAGGTCGATTCTATTGTTGGGTTTACATAGGTACATTACATTTTTAAGCGGACACACTAAACAAAAAATATTATTATAAATGTTTTTAATTATCTATTTAAATCAATCTTATCTTAAAATAGAATATTAAAAATTTTATATTAGGTATTTCATTCTTAATGTTCATTGTGCGATTGTTTTTGCATAGTCCGATTAAACAAAAAGTGAAATTATTATTACCAGATGTACGAAAACTGTTGGTTTATTTTGTAATGATACAATTAATCTTTCAGTAAAGATAAACTTGTATTTTTATTTTTATTAAATAGGTTTATTCCGATATACAAATAATAAAGAATTAAAACTATGTCTACTTTACACTATTAAAACAGTTTTATTGTTTGCTTTAAAATGAGAAAGTATTTAAATATTAAAATATAATTATAAATTTAAAACTTATTCGACATTTGTCATATTTGTTACAGGGATAGCGCTGGATTAATTACGTTAGAATTGCAAGGAAATCCATTGAAACAAGTCGAAGGTCCATTCTTAAACTCCAAGTCTTTGCTGTACCTATACTTGGCAAACAGTCATCTAACAAAATTATCACCGCAGTTTTTCGCCAATATCAGAGGTCTAAACAAACTTGATATTTCTGGAAACCCTCTTCATATCATTGAACCAGGCATATTTGATCCTCTTATAAGTTTAAAACATTTAATTCTAAATAACTGCAATCTTACACACATATCAAGCGTAGCTTTTAGTAGTCTCGGTGACCTGACGATATTGGAATTGGCTGGAAACAGTCTCAAAAGTCATGTTGACTGGACCTTAATACTGGGTAATCTAGGCAGATTAGAACATCTCGATTTAAGGCAATCAAGTGTATCAAATTTACCAGATAATGTATTTTTCAAGAATAAATGGCTAAGAAGTCTAGTGTTGGCTGAGAATGAATTATCTTATCTTGACGTGGCTACTACTTTGGGTCACAATTTAGTTAATTTAGATTTTCTAGACCTCAGTTATTGTCATATAAAAGGACCTTTATCTAAAGATGCATTCGCTAATGCAACGAAATTACGTACCCTTATATTATCTGGAAACGATTTATCTGCAGAAGATTTAGCAGTAGCTTTATCACCTTTATTAAAACTAGTGAAACTTTCATTAAGAGACTGTGGATTGACAAGGTTGCCTGCTAACACTTTCCAAAAATTTACTAAATTACATGAATTGGACATATCAAGAAATCCTTTAAACAATTCTTTTACAGCACTTTTATCTCCGTTGGAATCATTGGAACATTTAGATATGGGTTACAATAACTTGCAAAGAATACCCAGAACGACTTTTTCAAAGATGTCTGCTCTAAAAACGCTTTTTTGTCTGGAAATAAACTTAAAAGCCAAGAATTAGGTTTATTCCAAAATCTTACGCGTTTAGAAGTATTAGAGTTGAATAATTGTGGATTAAGTCGTCTAAATGATACAGTGTTCTATGATAACTTTACATATCCAAAATTGGAAGAGTTAAGACTTTCAGGCAATCCTCTTCAAGTTCCCAAAGAAGGACCAATACTACCACCTAAATTATCAGGTTTAAAGAATTTGGACATGAGTAAATGTAATTTGAGTAATTTACCTGTTGACGCTTTCACTACAACGCCCAACATTAGGCAGTTGTTATTGAACGATAATAAATTAAAGAGTGACGAAGAAGGGTCTATGAAGTTTTTAGAAACGCTGACTAGGTTGGATCAGTTGGACTTGAGTTTCAATAATATCACGGCAATCAGTCCTGATAAATTCGGGTATAATTATCAACTTACGTCGTTACGACTGGTTGGTAACCCTTGGAAATGCGATTGTTATTTGTGGATATGTGGAAATGGTCTGCGTTGTCTATAGGAAACATAGAAGTGTTGGTAGATTCCAAAAGACTGGAGTGCAATTTCGATCCCAAGAGCACGCCAATTAAGAAAGCCAACCTGACAAGACTCGGAAGCGAACTCACAGCTAGTGTACACGTACGTGGGTCAGGTATGTGGGCGAGGCGAATTGTCTACGCAGACCAGAGGCAGCGAGACCAGCCAGGATTGTTACCAGAGAAGTTCACGAATGTCAGCCGATGTTGTCAGAAATTGAAACCGAAACGCAAAACAAATGGTTACCTCTAATAAGCATCTGCGCTATTTTGTTATTAGTTTCGGTAGTTATGATGAGTGTATTAATAAAACGTAAAGAAAATCCAACAAGGAAAGACAAAGGCGTCTCATGTGATTATTCGCAAGAAGACAATTATGTGGTGGAATTTAAGGAACTAAAAAATGTATCCCGTATAACCATCAAATAACCATCAAATGTATTAGATAAACTGATATTTCAATCTTAAACAAATATTTTC
>NC_040879.1:76004859-76097261 GCF_003676215.2 Rhopalosiphum maidis | reverse complement strand
AAAACATGTTTTATAGAGTTTATGAAACAATGGCTTAAATGTTATTGTATGAAAGTAATAATGCTAAATCAGATCCATTTCTCTTTCTAGTGGTCAAAGTTTCAAGATACTCAATTGAGAATTGAGTGTTTCATAAGCCATAAAAATTTGAATTTGTAATATACGTCAAAATTATAATAAAAAAACATGTTTTATAGAGTTTATGAAACATTGGCTTTAATGTAATGTATGAATGTAATTAATGCTAAATCAGATCCATTTTCTCTATCTAGTGGTCAGGGTTTCAAGAGATTAAATAGAATTGACTGTTTATAAAAAATTTAAAATAGGAATTCATAATATACGTCAAAATTATCATATAAAAACATGTTTTATATGTTTATGAAACATGGCTTAAATGTAATGTATGAGAGTAATTAATGCTAAATAAGAAACATATTCTCTTTCTAGTGGCGAAGGTTTAAAGATACTAACATGAGAATTGAGTATTTATAAGCAATTAAAAAAATGAATTTGTAAAATACGTCAAATTTACCATATAAAAACATGTTTTATAGAGTTTATGAAACATTGGCTTAAATGTAATGTATGAGAGTATATTAATGCCTAAATAAGAAACATATTTTTCTTTCTAGTGGTCAAGGTTTCAAGGTACTAACATGAGAATTGAGTATTTTATAAGCCTTGGTGGAGAATTAATGAGAAATGAGTGTTTCATAATCAGTTTAAAATATGAATTTAAATCACGAGTCAAAATTGTCATTTAAAAGCATGTTTATAGTGTTTATGAAGTATCAGCATCAACGAAATACATGGAATTAATAATGCTTAATAAGAATCATTTACCCAATAATTGGTCTAGGTTTCATGATATTTACTTTTTGTTTCACTAATATTAAGTTGCTATCAATTACATACAGTTATTATTACATGTACCTTGCAAAAGACCATTATTATTATTATAAGTATCTTCTAGTTTATTTTCAAAATAAGATGTTGGTATTTTCCAAAGTGGTATAAATGCAAATTCCTGTCTCAGCAAGCCTTGATTGAACTGCTGCTCTGCAATCTGAAAAAATGTAGTCAGTTAAATATGTAAAATTAGTGGAGAATTAATTGAGAAATGAGTGTTTCATAAGCAGTTAAAAATATGAATTTAAAACACGAGTCAAAATTATCACTTAAAAGCATGTTTACAGTGTTTATGAAGTATCAGCATCAATGAAATACTGGGAAGTTAATAATCCTAAATAAGAATCATTTACTTAATCTTATGGTAAGGGTTTCATAACACTAACTTTTTGTTACACTTCTATTATGTTGCTATCATTAACATTCATTTACCATTACACGTACCGTGCAAAACACCATTATTAATATTAATACCTTCTAATCCATATTAAACATAGGATGTTGAAACTATTCCAAGTGCTAAAAATGTTAATTCAGGCTCAGCAAGCCTTGAATGATCTATTGCACTGCAATCTGAAAAATATGAAAGTTAATAATGGTAAATAATCATCATTACTTAATATAATGGTCAAGGTTACATGACTTTTAGTAACACTACTATTCATTGAATCACAATTCTATTCTATACCCATTAGTCGTACTTTGCATAAAACCATTATTATTATCAGTATCGTCTAGTCCATTTTCAACGTAGGATGTTGTAACTTTGTCAAGTGTTAGAAACGTTAATTCATGTCTTAGCAATCCTTGAGTGATCTGCTGTACTGCCATCTAAAAAAAAAAATTGTCAGTTAATTATGTATAATGGTTGGAGGATAAAATGTCACTACTACACACCATAAAGAGATCGAAAGTCTGTTTATGACAACTAGTACGTGGACAACACTGAATAATTCAGAAATGGAAATAATCAAACAAAAACTAACAGACAAACTTCATTCCTATTTCAAAATACTTGAAAACAATTTAAAGTTGAAATTTAAATACAAATACGAAATATAAAACTGCAAAACGATATGAAATATAAATCAGACAGTAAATACAAACGGTTATATCAATAGATAAACAATGTTTTATATCACTAAACCACAATCATGGATGAAAAACATCATATCAATTCGGATTAGAATATTCAACTTATTACATTTTATCTCTGGCCGCTGAATTCAAAAATGTTTAATATTATAATATTTTCATATACAAATACAATTTCAAAACTGATTAACTGAGCATAATATAATGAAATAAATTTCCAATAATATTGTGTACTTTGTAAATTCAGCAGGCAGTTGTAGAAATATTATGAGTCTTAACATAGATACATAGTAACTAGTAAGACAAAAGTCAAAAAGTAATAACATTAAACTATATATGTATGTATTATTTAAGTGTTTAGATAGTTGCAGGTAAGCATTTATTATGCATTAATATTCTCCGGACTGTACAGTCCACTGGTTAACTAATTGAACTTAAGTAAACGGTCTTATATGTTATATATCTTATACATATAACGATTCATTATTTGAATACTTAACAATGTAAATAAATCATAATAATTTATTTTTTATGTTCGATGTCCATAAAATTTAAATCTTTATCTCTTATAAATATTACCGAAGTTATATTGTGAAATTCAAAACAAATTACTACCAATCATACTTATATATTGCATATTAAATATACACATATAATTAAAACTAATAAATAATAAATGAAATGTTGTATTCGAGCAGATTTGAGTCTGAAGTGATCAGAAGTAATCTACTGACTGCGTCGTACATTTTAAAAATGATGGTCGTATCTCGTATAAACAACGAAATCGCTTAGGTACATATTAAATTGTTTACGCTAAACGAGGGATATAAACACTATTTACATTAAATAGATGTATTCTCTATATGATTTGATGAAAAACTATTTATAAATAAACTATTTTTTATGCTGTTGGCGTAATTGCTAAACGTTGAAACCTTAACAAACATAAAACGTGTAAAAAAAACAAAGTTCAAAAAGATACTTCGTTAAATCGTTATACAGTGGTATAGGTGTACCATACAGAAAAGTATGCGTGTACGAAAAAACAAGCCATTCGATTTTTTTAACCTTTCAAACTCGTCGTAGCATTTATGAGTCAGCACTCAAATTTCGAAAAGATTAAACAAAAACTCAAATTCAAAAAATTCGAAAAATACGTAAAATCTAAGTGCCAAAAATAAAAATATAATCGTAACTTCGCAACAAAACGTCCGATTCCTTCGGTTTTGGTAGCGTTCGAATTTTTACAAAAACGTCTAAACGATGCGTAGAAAAAAATCGCTCTAACCACCAAAAATTAATTGTTTCGTGGCGACAAAGTCCAAAAACTGCAAAATCCTAATTTCCGACGCCAAAAATAGGGGTAAAAATGAATTCTACAGTGTCACCACGGGACGCCGATTTTGATCACAGACCTACGAAAAACTGAACTTGTGAACAACAGAAACGTGGAACAAATATTAAACATTTTTTAAAATATCCATGGGAAGAGGGCACAAGGAGCCATAGGACACTGCTACCACCGAAGCACTTTATGTAAAACGACTTTAAACAGAAATTTCCGTGAAGTAACTATGCCCCATACATCGAAACCCGGCCGAGTAACACTCGACTAAAAATTCAAATTTAGGAATTCCAAGACCCCAACGTGGGGTAAAAGCGGCATTTACGGTGTCCACGACAGATACCGCTTTTGATCAGCATCATCCAAAATACCAGAATCTTGAGTTTCAAACACGTCGAACGACCACTAAGGTTTTTCAAAAATATATTTGAGGGAAACAAATATTTATGCAAATATACAGTACTTATAACTTTTTTTTTTTTTATTTATTTATTAAAATTAAAATGTTTCAGCATTTTATCATGCTATTACAAGTTTACTAACGTGTTAAATTACAAATAACAAATTACAATTACTAATATTTTTAGTTAGTGATATAGTGATATACATGCTTATGTTAGTTAATATTTATTTTTTAGTGGTAATTTAAAATCGATCTTCGTCTTCGCTTGACTGTGATAGAAGGAGATCTTGGGGTAGACGTGGTTTTAAACGCCGATTTTTCGTTTTTTATTTCCCAGGTTGTAGAACCGTGCGCCATCAGATGTATTGAGATTTGCATGAAAGTTTTTGAATTGTATTTTTATCCAGTCTTGGAGAAGAGGGATTCCAGTGACTTATAACTTTATACATAATAATAGTACTAATCATAGATAATGATAAAACACACTGCGAAATTAAGAATATTTACGCTATTGCAAAAATGTTTAAAGTCTACCTTTTGTAACTTGTACCTACGTATAATAAGTAATATAGTTGTTTTATTTACATAGAATATTATATGACTTTGACGTTTGCAATTTGTGAATATATTTCGTACAAATTGTACCGAGTCGTAATTTTTTATAGTTTTTTTGTTGCTTTTGGTAATTAAAATGTACAAGGTTCAGTATTATCATACCGTTTAGGGTGATGTTAAACTTTTATTACTGAAACATATAATTATATATGCAAACTTGCAGTAAGTAAATAAAATAAATATTTAAAAAAGTTTTATATTGTAGAACATAACTTTTCTAAAACTTTGCATTTTACAACTCGTTATTTCAACACATGATATAATCAGTTGTTATGATATTCATCTATAGATTTTGAGATTCAAATTGAAATACTAACACTTTTAATATTGGTTGTTTCGTTTCGAAATCTTAGAGGTTCAACGCAGTGACACCTCGAGATCAAATTTCTGTTCTAAAGAATTTTGAATTTCAATTTTCAAATTAAAAATTGCTAAAACCAAATTTCCTGCCAATTTTTTTTTTTAAACTGCACATTTAAATCATCATTTACCGTCTAAATAATTGAGTTGAAAAACTTTTACTAATTGGAAGACGCATCTAGGGACGAATTTGTCTCGGTCTTTGAACATTTTATCCAAAGGGGCCAGTATTAAAGGATTTAGTTTTGGAGTTTTGGATAACGTAATAACTAATAATAAATTGAGTTTTAACACAAAAATTTATGAAAAATTCAGAATTTGGACAGTTACACTGTAACAAAGTCATAAATGAGTAGATAATTTTTATATAATATGCAATGGTTTGTGAGGAATAATATTGAAAATTTTGAAAGTGCAGTAGGGTTGCCTATACAAAACACCTTCAAATCTGCATGACAATATAATAAAATACATAATGCGCTCAATTTAACTATTTGAGGTGTACTGTAAGATAAAATAATTAATAAAATAAATTATATCATAGAGATAGAATATTAGAAGAATCTACCAATATTCTATGTTTCAAAAATAATTAAATCGTATAAAATTTGCCTATATAGACCCCTTCTATTGATAAAAAAAAAGGATCCGACAAACTGGCTATATTATTTAAGCATATGAATATATTATGATCACTAAAATTTTTGAAAATATAAACAAAAAAAAAGATCAGAAATGTCCATAAAACTTTACTCATAAGTCATACATTTTTTTTATAAGTAGGTATTAAAAACCTTTATTTTGATATTTATCAAAATCACAAAAAAAAAAAACTAACTCTTTTCTAGTTAAAAGTTGTCTGTCCTGTATTTTTAAGTTTTGAAAATGTTATACATGATTTTTCATACATAGTTGTAGTTCATAAGTTAAAAATCATAAAATCTAGATATGTAAAAAGATAATTATTTTTTATACACATCTCAAGTTCAAATTTGATTGAAATCAAATATAGCAACAATGATGACTAATGATTTATAATTAAAAAATATTCGTGGGCATATAAAAATTTTAGAATATATTATTACATTTTACACATTTATTGGCCTTTAAAATGCATTTTATTTCTAATAAAAATGAATTTAACCATAAAATAATAAAAGTGAATTGCATAAAATTATCAAATTTATCGGAATCTTCTAGTCCATTATAAATGTAGGATGTTGAAACTTTTCAAAGTGGTAAAAATGTTAATTCATGTTTCAGCAAGCCTTAAAAGATCTGCTTTACTGCAATCTGAAAAAACATAGTCAATTAAATCTGTAAAATTGGTGGAGAATAACTTGAGAACACAGTGTTTCATAAGCACTTGAAAATATGAATTTATAATTCGAGTCAAAATTATCATATAAAACCAAGTTTTTTAATGTTTATGAAGTATCAGCATCAATGAAATACATGGAAGTAAATAATGCTAAATAAGAAACATATTCTCTATCTAGAGGACAATGTTTCAAGATACTAACTTGAGAATTGAGTGTTTCATAAGCCATAAAAAATTTGAACTAATAATATACGTCAAAATTATCATAAAAAAGCATGTTTTATAGTGTTTATGAAGTATTGGCTTAAATGAAATGTATGAAAGGAATTAATGCTAAATAAGAAACATTTACTTAATTCAATGGTCTTGGTTTCATGTCAATTAATTGTGAATTGAGTGTTTCATTAGCAGTTGAAAATATGATTTTATAACATGAGTCAAAATTATCATATAAAAGCATGTTTTATAATGTTTATGAAGTATCAGCTTAAACAAAATATCGTAAAAAGCCAACGAGAGAACCCTGATAATGTTCTTACCTAAAAGTTTGATAATATGTCAATTCACTCAAATATTAAAGCTTAAAGCACACTATTGAAACTAGTGAACGAAAATTTACTACATCGTACGCGTGTAAGACGGAGACAACAAATGCGGGTGGGACGTCCTCTTAAGTAATTTTTAATTAGAAAAATGAACGTTCTACATTTGTTAGTGACGGACATGTTTGGAAAAGAATACATGCACTGAAAATATCTTTTAAATAGAGGCCACATTATTGTCTAAATGTCTAATAGACACTGCAAAAGATTTTTTAATGCTGTATATTGTTTTTAGAGAATCTTTAAATATATTTTTAATACATAACATTTGTCTAATTATATCTGTACTGATGTCATTTTTATAAAATAGTTGAGCCATAAGTTACTTTTACAACATCATGTTCACTACACTTTAAAATATTTTGAGGTACAAGAAAATTAAATTTGTTAGTTACTTCGTATAAACCTGTGAACCTTTTTTTAAGTTGGATGATTGTATGTAGTATGTAGTGATACAGAAACTGTAACGACGGTTAAAAATTAACGAAGATTTTCTTCATTTATATTATCAAGCCTCCTATCTATAAAATACAAACTAAATCTAATATCAAACACATACAACAAAGACACAAAGTACGAAAACAAACGTTAACAATAAAATATAAACGGTTGACGGTCCTCATAATCCTATGATGACTGATGAGTGTTTACTCATTAATATTACTACATTATACCTATAATTTGTTGTGATTGGTGAGAGTTAGCCCGTATGGTGTTTCCAGTATGTATAAAAATAGTCTTTCGGACGAAATTGACTACAATATTATAATATTGCATAATTATTATTTACATTTCACACTGATAAGGATTAATTTTTTTTTTTTATTATATTTTGGAATTTTGCTTATATTTATCACAGAATATACAAATACAAATCTGAGGCCCCAAAACATATATTTTGAAGGCCCTTTAGGCGGTAGTTGTGGTACTGTAGGTACGGTCATTTAGGAGGGTGACTTAAAACGCTATATTCGGTACCAGGATTACATTCATAAGATATGTAATATTTAATGGCAAAACGGTCATCCCGGCGTCATCTGTAGTGTAATGTCCCAACACTTCAATTATTTTATGATCATAAGACAAGTGTGATTAACTGATTTAAATACACATTTTATATTAATCATATAATTATATTATCATAATTGCAGAATAGGTAATAAATATATTAAAAAAACACATTAGTAGTTTTTGTTTTGAATTAAGTCGATATCGGTAATTTATATAAATATTATATAATATAGCTAAATAAACTGACACTTTAACAGGTTAACCTGCTTAATACAATCAATGTATTATCAAAACAAAATTGTTCTTTTTTGGAGACACTGGTGAAAAACTTAGTAATACACGAAAACAGTCAATATTTATTTTAAAATATAATGAAAAATATGCAAACATAAACACCTAAAAATAATGTATATTATACGGAAAACGGAATGCTTTATATTTTCACAAATATAAAACACTCTTCTTATTCTCGTATGAAACTGTGTCATTGTGAAGTACAGACGGTACTTGAATGAGCGGTCTATTAGCAAAGTACACCGTACACCTTACGAATGTGATCCTTGTACTAAATATTGCGATTTAAGTCATCCTCCAAAATAATACCACTTATATAGTATATTAACTGTAACATATCCTGATAGGCTGATCACTTATATTTGTTCGAAAACGATTTAATGGTTTCGGGTCACTTCCCCGTACGACATTTCCCCGTCCAATGCATATTCCCATGCGACATTTTCCCGTCCATCACACTATATACAATATAATTTTGTATAATAAAATGTTGTTTAATAATTATAAAAAAATGAATACTTTATAAGTTAAATTTGTAAATTATGAGAAATTCCAATCAAATACTATTTTAGACTACGTTCTTAGTAAGAACTTAAAATCTTTTGAATAAGAGTAGTTGTTTTCATATATTTTTAAATAGGCTGATCATTTTTATCTGTTCGAAAACGATATAATATAGAAAGTGTGTGGAATTAAAATATCATATTTATCCTATTTGAATATAGGACACTACGTTTAAGTTATTGTGAACTACAGACGATACAAGGCCTGATGTGATAGCATATTAAAACTTACGGATGTGATTTTGGTACCGAATTTTGCAATTTAAGTCACCCTTCTAAAAAACAGCACCTATATCAGCAGTATAATCTGACCGAATAACACTACAATTATTTGTCCGTAAATTATTATCTAATGATACAGGTACAAGGGTGACCAGGCGGCATAACTCGTTTAGGCGTAGTTTAAAAAAATTTCCTGAAAATTGTAAACACCTTTGGGCATAATATTGAATATTGTAACTAGAAATCGAAAGTAAATCTAATTTAATATTAAGTACTCAATCATTTCATGTTTGATTTATAGACCATGGCTTTATTATTTTGAAAATACTAAGATCAAAATATAAAACAATATTAATATACAAAATTAAATAAGGACATTAAAAAAAAAAAATGTTTAAATTTTCAAACTTATAGTACTACTGTTAAAAAACTTAATACTTATCTATATTTGATGTAAGTAAAAAGTAAAATAATTTAATTTTATCTAAATTACCGTATACTTTTATTGAATGAATACCTGCTTACTGGATTAAAATAAAATGATGAGTCCGCAGCGCCCGTCGTCGTAAACAGGTTATAATATGTTTTCAGTTTTTTCTTTATTTTTCATATATTTCGAGCCTATGTGTACATCATTATATCCGTTACGACGTAAAATGATTGTCAAAACATGTTTGCTGCACACAATAAATAATATAGTAAGGCGATGCCGCCACATTATTTCGTGTATAGTCGGTGAAGTTTTTCGAAAATACTTCGGACCCGACATCAAGGCGTCAATCCACTACATGATATTATATGTATATATATATATACACTTAAGTATATTCATTGTGTGTGTGTATGTGTATGCACCTATGTACATTTACACGATAAAATCGTTTGGTGTGTTACTGTGTTCCATTCGGACAGGCTTTTAAATATTTTGGGCCTACACAGTACACACATACACACATGACATTGTTAACGAACCGATGGGGCTAAGAGCCGATGAATTAAACACATTTGCATACGCCATATACTATCGTCAAAATATTAGGAAACGTAATGTATTTTTTCCGAGGATTTTTATTTCGATTACTGTATGAATTTGTGATGACTGGTGAGCAAATCAAGACTCTTGCATTAATTTAAAATTTAAAGAAAACAGTTACATTTTATCCCGATTTAGGCTAGGAGTTTGTAGAATTTGTTAATTGCTTATTATCTTGAAAATATAATGCTAGTTATACTAGTACATTTTACTAAATACAATATATATTATATACATGACACATGTATATATTATATATATATGTGGATTATGAACATTATGTCTCTATACTATCACACCACAACCAACAAAATAAATACGTACAATATAATAATATCTCAAATACCAACTATAATTAAATCATGTTATTAGTACTAATGATATAATATAATATAATATATAATATACTAGGTATTATATTCAATAATAAAAAATAATAGAACCTATTCTTCTGTACCTACTACTGTATTTTACGTCCTTAATATCTTGTCTTTTATAAATCAACAATATTTTCATTGAAATTTATTTAATTTATAAAAAAATATATCTTTGTCGTTTTAAAAAAACATAATAATAATACGTATGAACACGCATAGTTCAAAATAATATTTGAACACCCTCGCAATCACTGATGAAAATGGACTTGAACATAGCAGTTAAGTATCATCAAATGATACGCTTCATCTTAAACCATAATCAATATTATATTATTATAGAATTTCATTTTTAGATCTTAAGTGGAATGATAAATGTATTGATTTTACAATGATGTGTGCGTTTTTGTCAATGTATCATCAATATTTCGAGCAGTTAAAAATGTCCCGTAATTTTCTTAATAATTTTTAAAGTTTTGCCGAATATTTATATGTTTCGTACTTAATTTTTCATCGTCCGGTCTAAGGTATTTTATAATACTGAACTTTATTCTTTTTTTAATGAGTGTGAATATATACGCTCGTCGTTAAACCAATTGTAATAAACTAAGCGGCTGTCGGCTAACGTATATGTATAATATTATTAATTATATAAAAAGAAACAACTATTTATATTTATTTAATAATAATATTACCATTAACTTTATGTAGGCGTGGTGAGGCGTTGTTTTATATTTTGACTCACTCGCACACACACACACAATCACACTCACGTGCCCTTAAAACGCTCTGTAGTGGTATCCCGACCTAGCATTTAAAAAAACATATTATCTTATGATGCATATACGGTTCTAAACATGATTTGTCGTCGTAAACAGGTTATAGATTTTGAGATTTTTCTTTATTTTTAAAAATATTTCGAGCCTATGTGTACGCATGATTGTATCCACTACGACACGGTAATGAAAGACAAAATATGTCTGCTGCAACAGTAAGCATAAACACACAACAAATATAGACAAATATAGTAAGGTGACGCCTCTACATTATCCTTTGTAGTCGGACCCGACATCAAGGCGTAATCCACTACATGAATACATTATGTTATATACACTCAACTATATATTCATTGTTCGTGTATCCGTGTATCTGTGTATATATATGATAAAATCGTTCGGCGTCTTCCATTCGGACAGGCTTTTAAATATTTCGGGCCTACACAGTACACACACACACACACACACACGTAGTATTGTTAACGGACCGATGACTATCGTCGTAGCGTTTTGAAATAGATTAAACACACACGGGATACCTACAACATCTCGAATGTTATTCTGGTATGCGATGAGAGGGCGGCGTCGGCTGGAGGTCCGAAGAAATGTTACATGTGTCACGCACTCAAGCACGCACATCAGACGCTCGTTCGGTTCGTTCACTCGATAATAATTGTACATAATATTATATGTAGCCTTTCAAATACGAACTATATCTAATTATTTACATTTTAACTTATCATGACATAAAGTTGTATTTTATATATTTTGTACCATCATAACACGCAATACAATGATATAATTGTTCATCTTAGTATGTATATAATTACGGGTACGCTGAAAGAGAGAAAACGCGGTCCAAGAATTCGTCGGTATTTATTATACAATAAAAACAGTAATAATAATAAATATTCATAGGCCATAGTATCCTCTTCCTTTTCATACTCGGCCAGTATTACTCGCCGTCAAAGCGAGTTTAATGTTGTGTGGAGTTCCCGTTTTATACCCAGCGGGTATAAAATAATATATATTATTAAGTTACATTATGTATTTTACCCCGCCGCCGGCTATAACCTGAATCCAGCCTTCATTTCCATCACCAGCTATCCCTCTTCCTCTCCAACCTCCCCCGTTTCGTTATTCTTCTTAATTTTCTTCTTTATCGTCGTTTACATTTTACCCCGCTCGTCTGCTTTGTCCCGAACACGCACAACAAAAACACCATAGAGTCGGGTCAAGGCCGAGTATATGATGTATTATATGTTTGAAATAGGTATAACGATAAATCGGTACCGAATAATCCCATTAGTGCCAGCCCACCCAGCACCCTAAAAGCTGATTATCAATGTCAGAAGAGTTCAAAACTTAGAGTGAATAAAAAAATGCGTTTTAAAACGCACCGGCGACCAAACCCAAACAACAACAACGACAACGACAAAGACGACGGCCATAATGTATTATTACTATTACTATTATATGTATTAGAAAGGTAGGTTGATAATTCAATGCCCATTATGGTTGAGCCCCACGTCGCGTTTATTATATTTCCATAGTACATATTTCTTGACCTGCCGCACCTGTTTTTCACACAATATTTAGTGCTTCGTAACACACAGAATCTCACACTAACACAAATATTATCGTTTTTATTGTACCGCTTGGTGCGCGGGTATTATAGAAGTATCGGTATATCGTGTTTATATTCTTTACACGGTTCAACAGTATAACGTCTGAAAACTATATTTTTACCGAGCTGTCTGCGGCGTCCTCGAACGCAATGTACAAAGCTGAACAACAGGTATCTATAGAATAACGTGTCCACGGCGGGAACACTATATTATACTATATAGCAGTGTTTTTCAACCTGTGCGTCGCGGCTCCCAAAGGCGTCGCCGGTCATTATTAAGGGAGCCGCGTTCGCAATAGAAACTAAAAATACAATTTCCGCGCACCAATACATATTACATTTTGGGTGTGTGAGACAGATCGGCCGTCGATAACCGTGTTTGCGATATCGAGTAATAGCATATTTCGATTACTATTTACATTTATTTGATGATATAATGCAACAAAAACAAGCACAGCCGTCCCATTAAAAATAAAGTTAGATTAAAATTATTATAAATAATTTAAATTTGTTTATTTTTAAATATTCGTATGGGAGCCGTACATTTTATTTCAAAATCAAAAGGAGCCGTGGACCCGAAAAGGTTGACAACCACTGCTATATAGTATATTATAGTATAACAATGTACATAAAATACACCCCTCACGGGTAAGGGTCTAATGTGTAATACCTGATGGAATTTCGATGGCCTCACTGCTATACACTCAATAAACGAAAGTAAAAAAAAAGAACGAAATCACTGTTGTTGTAGATAATATTATGTATTTCTCATACCCCTTATGTAGTAGTAATACCTATTGTTAATTTTATATTGCAGTCCAAAAACGATAATAATATCAACCACCTGCTTGTCGACGGATGAGATAGTGTAGATTTATAATATAATATTAACACAGTTGGCATAAAAACCTAATGTAACCTTAAAATATACACGCAAAGGTATACCCAACCGTGTCTCCTTATAATAACCTTCGGGGGGAGGGGGCGTTAAATTATTACAATATATATACATAAGATAAGTACATAGATTATTATACAAGGCCTAGGAGAAATTTTGGGAGGGGTTACAACCCCTTAACCCCTCCCGCATGGTTGTGCTCTGAATATCTTAACAATTAGAAAATAATACTTATTTAAAAACACTGGTCCTAAAGTTGGTTAGATCACTAGTGTATTATGTATACTTGAAATTAATAACTCATCGTTAGATTCAAAATGATGATGACTCCATGATTTAACACTCCTTATATAGAACATTTTTAAAACAAATATAGCGTCTTATTATTAGTTTGTAGAAAAAGCGTAAAAGTATCATTATTCTTTACATACCTGCTTGGCTATCTTTAACCTGGCTACCTATATATTTCAATAATACACATTCAGAAATCTGAAAAAAACACTCTCTTAAATGTAAAATATTTTATCGACTTTAAAAATTTTGAATAATAATTCATTAATAACTAATAAGTAAATATAATGGTTTAACAAGTTAGGTAGTTATAGGACATAAGATAAGATCACGATTTGAGATACCTAATTTAGATGGTTAGATTCAATTTAGTAAGATATTTTATAATTTTGCAACTCGTCTAGCTATCTAGTGGTGAAAGTAGGCGATAACGCGAAAGGTTCTACGCTTAAATTCGTTAAAATATTTAAAACTACAACGACAGATCACAGATTATCGTTTGAATGGGCGTAATGCGTTTGAGCAAATTTTAAAACATTGTAATGTGTTTGGACGACCTTTTTTTTTTTTTTTTCAATATACTCTGATGCTATACTCTGGGTATACCTTTGCGTGTATATTTTAAAGGTTACATTAGGTTTTTATGCCAACTGTGTTAATATTATATTATAAATCTACACTATCTCATCCGTCGACAAGCAGGTGGTTGATATTTTTATCGTTTTTGGACTGCAATATAAAATCAACAATAGGTATTACTACTACATAAGGGGTATGAGAAATACATAATATTATCTACAACAACAGTGATTTCGTTCTTTTTTTTTACTTTCGTTTATTGAGTGTATAGCAGTGAGGCCATCGAAATTCCATCAGGTATTACACATTAGACCCTTACCCGTGAGGGGTGTATTTTATGTACATTGTTATACTATAATATACTATATAGTATAATATCGTGTTCCCGCCGTGGACACGTTATTCTATAGATACCTATTGCTTAGCTTTGTACATTGCGTTCGAGGACGCCGCAGACAGCTCGGTAAAAATATAGTTTTCAGACGTTATACTGTTGAACCGTGTAAAGAATATAAACACGATATACCAATACTTCTATAATACCCGCGCACCAAGCGGTACAATAAAAACGATAATATTTGTGTTAGAGTGAGATTCTGTATGTTACGAAGCACTAAATATTGTGTGAAAAACATGTGCGGCAGGCCAAGAAACATATGTTATGGAAATGAAAATATGTATGTACATAATATAGTATTATCTATATGCTATGTCTCCGACAAAACACTTACGCGAACACATATATGTAGTATGTACTGTACATGAAAACAAAATTCTATCGAAATCATTGGGCTTTTAAATTTTGTTTATTATACTGATTATTTAATGACGTTTATCCACGGGTTTTCTACAGAATACCGTGATTTTTTTAAAAAGTCGTCTTTCCTAAACGTATCCAAAACCATAGAAATGCGCCTACGTGGTATTAATATATTGTTCTAGGTAATTAAAATGTTGGCTTTATAGGTTATTTCACTTGTAATATACAATAATCAATAATTATTCATAACATCATTTAAACCTAAGCTAAACTAGATTAAAATATTATTAAATCTTATATGATGTATGATATACCTATCATATAATATTTATGTAAATTTTTACGAAATCAAATAGTAAAATTAAACATTTTTTTAGGAATATTGTTTAATATTTCTTGCATTATATTTCAAAAATATAAAAAGTTAATTAAATACCATCTAGACATAAACTGTCTTTACTTGCTTAATAACAACACATATACGAGTAAATACATACATACATGCATACATACATATATACATAAATGCATACAGCATACATACGTATATACATACATATTATGTATGTATATAGTATATTCATTGTATATCGAAATATTATAAAACCATCGTATACAAAGAAAACAATTTACTTGTTAACTATTTTTAAATTACAATAACTCAAACTTTTGAAAAATTAACTAAGTTTTAAAAGTTAAAAGTCTAATAAATGATTATCAGTGTTATCTAACTATAATTACTATTATTTATTGTTTATAGATATACCTATAGCAGTACTGTAATTTTATTCTATAAATATATTCATAGTATTTTTTTTTAATATAAAAAACAAAAATATATTACATAGTGTTATCTAAAATATAATAATATTTAAATGATTAGAATTTTTTGCTCTTTTATTACATTAATTTTGATCATAAGTCACCAAGTGGTTTAATGCTAAAACAGCGTCTCTACCGGTATCTGTGGTATTGCCGAATAATTGATTCACTCAGAATCAACTTACGTAAACTAATAGTTTTTATTGGGTGCTCGTAGTGCTCGTACATTTAAATTACTTGTAATCCGTGTTATTTAAACGTGAAATATGGAGTATAAATAGTATAATCAATATTATTAAGGTTGATTCATTTGAATTTCATAAGTTATATAAAACTAATTTTGATTTAAGCCATTTATTGTGTTTTTGATCATAAAAATAAATATGATCTGACGACGGGAAAAAGCGATTAAGAAGACACGATAATGATACATTTTAATCCTGAATTAATGTGCATCAGACGCTGAGTATACGAGATTGCTGGATTAAATCCTTTTTTTTTATCGCCATCATCGTCATCGTCTTTGTTGTGAGCGTCTATAATATAAAATGTGTGTGCGGCCGCAATACTAATATTCCCGGTACTTCTCCTCTGTGATATGATAATATAATGTTATAAATCCATACCTCATAATTATAAAACCACCGTCATAATACATTATCGAACGCGTAAATTCTTTCCTTTTCAATTTCGATATTACAACGAATTCGATGAGATCAAATTAAATAAACGCGATGTGGGGTTCCACCATAACGACATTGAATTATCAACCTACCTTTCTAATACACATAATAGTAATAGTAATAATAGTAATAATACATTATGGCCCATTTTCTATGTATATTATGGATAATGAATATATTACTATGACCTATTGGCTATTATAATGTATTGGATGTATAAGTGGTAATCAGAAAAGAAAAAATAACAAAAATGATCTTTTAATGACAAGCGTTTCTAAGTGCAATAAAGTAATTGGATTTTTTTCTCTTAAGTATGTAAAAAATTAATTAAGACATTCAATGTCATAAGAGTATTTAGAAAGTTTAATGTGAATGAGTATTGAAAAAGAAATATTAACTAAAATTAACCCTAATGATATTATTGATAAGGTGGCTGCATAAAGTAGTGTATTAAAAAAAATGAATGTATTAATAATTATGATTGTATAGTTTTATATTAAAATAAAATAATATTAGAGTAAGAATTATATACTTGTTTTGTAAATGTATTGTGATCGAAGCCATCAAAAAATATTTGGGCTTTTTCGTTCTGGGCCCTTGAATTCAATTCCCGGTAATAAAAAACAACCTTAAGCCCTATCCGCCCCTGTATAAGGCCGGAGCTATAACGGCGAATTTCGCCGCGTTGTCCGTTGAACTAAAATGCATTGGTTGATTTTTCATTCGATGAAAAACGCCGTGAAATACGAACACTGCGTTCGAAACGCGGCGAATACGCCGTGTATAGCTCCGACCTAAAAGTACAAACCACTAAAAACAAGTTTTCATATAATAATATTATGATAATGATAAATATTTAATTATTATTATTATTTAGAAAATAAATTAAAAATAAATTTGAAAACCACTAGAAACCTCAAAAAAAAAAAAAAAAATGTTAAGTGAAAAGGTCCGCGACGCAATTTGTTTAGAAAGGTTCCTCTACTTGTTTTGGTATGAAATTCGTGTGCACTGAAAGTAAGAGTATGTAATTTGCACCACCCTCAGGTAGCTGAAAATAGAATTTGTAATTTGCTCCAAAATGATTATTTATTTGTTTGATTATTGAATATTCGATTATGCATTTCATTTTTTAAACCTACTCAGTGTCTACATCGTTTTTGGAGTTTTTATTAAAATTAAATTCATACATTATAAAGTATTTAAACTTGAAATTTAAATACAAGCGGTTAATCTTGTATTAACAAGATATTATTATTATTATTATCTCATAGATTATACAATCTATAAATGTTTAAGACGTTATTATTTTTATACCTTAAAATAATGAAACTGTACTCATAAACAATAAAAACTAAGCTCAAATATAAATAAGTACATAGGAAACATGGCTTTGATCAACATTTTTATTTTGCACGTCCAAATTATCCCGTCTCAATATTCTTTATGTTTAACTATATGTAAAAATAAGCATCAATCAGTTTAAACGCTTTACTATACTATTTACCAACACTGTCTACTATGTATGATTTACAAGTGCAGACCTCTTCAACGTGTTTCAACATAACTCTCACGACTCGTTTAGCCGTATGTCGTAAAATCCAATCTGCAGACACTGCCCATTTTAATATTTCAAATTTCGTGGGTTTATTCAATCTATTCACACATTAATTTGTCCTGCGGCGCCGGAAATTCTGAGCATATAAAAAAAATAAATGGTATTTCGCATTCCAAACTCCCTGGATCGTTAGTGCGTCAACTATACCTTATGCTATAAATGTTTACCTACGTATCGTTTATGTATCACGACTCACGATTTTGTTGAACTAGTTTTATAGACTATATTAATATGTATATAAATCGATCGCAAACGAATATATTATATAATACAATAGTCATTAGACCATTGTCCCTTTCGTCGACGATCGGTTTATAGATTTTTTAATCGAGAAAACAGTTTTTTCCTCATCAAACATAACTATAAGTAGTGTAATAATAATAATAATAACAAAGCATGTATAGGTATGTGAGTCAATGCAGTGGCGCGATGCTGTCAAAATCCCGTTGGTGTCGGTGGGAGACGACGGTGATCGGGCACACCCGAGCACCGCCACCGTCGCCCTATCGACATCAACCCCCCACCAAGGGTCCCACTGGTTTTTCTCGTTCCGCGCTCAAGGAATGATTCACCGATCGAGTCCAAAATCATTATCTACTATACAGCCACCAGTTGCCGTATGTCCCTCTATCGCAGACCACAGATCATCAGACCACTGCGGTCATAGTCGCTATCAACAACAGCCGTCACACCAGTACTTGGGTGCGAACGTTTCGTTTACGAATTTATACTTGATAATATATAGAAAGTGGTATAAGTAGTGCGAGTGTTAATATCGATCTCTAACTCGAACCGGTCCACGTCGATCCGATATATTCATCAACGCCCGAGTCGTCGGACTGTTTTTTTTTTACTGGGGTAAGTTTATTCTTGTACATGTTCTGCGCCTACTGGCTAATTACTACCTATACACATAATAACACATAACATATACGACGATTGCGATGCAAGTCGGTAATTTACGTAAATTTTTGTTTGGGTAATTTACCTATAAAAGTTTACGTAAATTTACCTAAATTCTGTGAATTTGGTAAATTTAGATAATTTTTGTATATCACCATAGGGACACCTTCAGGAACTCTTCACTGCCTCTTTCATGAACTTATTATATAATTGTAACGCTTATTTTTATTATTTACTGAATAGTAAGATGTTCATGGTACTATAAATTTAATGGATGTCTTTATATAAGTACCTTGTAGTGTATTATTGACTTATATATTTATATTTCAAGTTATTATATATGTACATAAATATTAAAATGTACCTATAAAATAAATTGCAAATTAATTGAATTAGATTCATTAGGTATCTATAACATTAACACCAAAAATCAAAATTCAAAATAAATTCTGGTTTTTAGTTTTATTTGTCTTTCTCTCTAGTTATACCTATATAAATAGTTACAATTATAATTTAATAATACAAAAAAAAATGTATTAATATCATATAGTTGTAGTTATATATTATATATTATGGTAATATTGAACTTTTACGTTTTAAATTTATATTATCAACTATTTCATTCTATTGATAAGTTATGAATATTCACCTCGTTAAGACGTTTAATTTAAGGTGTCACATGCTAATTTTTTCGGTAAAAAAATATTTACCTGTAAAAAAATAATTGGTAAATTTACGCTATAAAAATTTACCAATCTTACATCTCTAAATTTAATTTCGCCAAAGTCCACGAGATCAGACTAACAATAACAAGTTTTAAAATGTGTAGGTACATATTATATTTACGGATCGCGGATTTGTAGGATGCGTTTTTCTATAATATGGTACTTATATATCAAAACGACTAAAAACGGACTGTTTTATTTCCGTAAATAAATAAAATATATTATTAAAACGTAATGGTGCAAGCAGTCACTTTGTACGGTCCATTGTTTAAACCGCATAACTCGGACACTTTGTACGGTCAGGTAAAATTGTATACTGCAGAACGCGGATACTTTGTACTATTACAGGGGTGGCCAAATTGCGGCTCTCTTCATCGACGTATGGGTCTTATTTACAAAAACCAAAATTTTAATTTTATTTGCATACATTTATAAAAAAAAAATGTTTTTTATTATTATTATTTTATAATTTTATATTTCGTAATTTGATATGTTTATCGGATGTTAGCTATCTTTATTATTTTTGTGGTATAAAAGTACAGATTAGATAATTTGGCTCTTGATATAATTGCATTAATATATGTGGCTCGCGTATATAGTCATGTTCACCACCCCTGTACTATTATATTTAGTTATATACATAAGTGATGGTATAAGTACGCTCACTTTACCTGCAGATTTTCGATAACATTCGTGAATCGATAACTCCATAAACAATTTTTTATAATTTGATATGGTTATTTACAACAATTGGCAAAATTTACTAGATTAGAATTTCTAATATTGCTTATACAGTTACATATTAATTTTTAATCGATTATTTAAACGTCAAATTTTTAATTTAAATGATATATTTTTCAGAGTTTGAATTGAGAAATTCACCGCGACATGGCGACACGTATATCCATTATAGTGTTTATAACACTATTGGCTTACGTATGCAATACAAGAGCCTTTCCATCTAAACTACTTAACTGTCCAGAAAAATGCGGTTGCCATTACTCCAGAGTTAACTGGGTGACAGACTGTTCGAAAAGAAACTTGGTATCTATGCCATATAAAGGACTCGACAGCAATGTCTACGTACTTTATATGAACGATAATCTCCTAAAAGAAATCGAACCGTTCCCAGCCAATATCAAACTTAGGACATTACAGTTGTCCGAAAACTTTTTAACGAAAATTCATAAAACAACGTTCGCTGGACTTCGTTACCTAGTGGATATAAACTTGTCGTCTAACTTAATCAATCATATTGATCCTCAAGCATTTGTGTAAGTTTATTTAGATATCTACTCATTTATTTAATACATAGGTATCGAGTATTTCGTGTGTATACGTTTTTACAAAAGATATTTAGTCTATAAAATGACACGAGCTTTTACTTCAGCTTTTAACTTCAATCGTATTTAAATTAAACAAATTAAGTCATAGTTTCCATGTTTGCTTATTCAAGGTCGATTCTATTGTTGGGTTATACATATGTACATTACATTTTTAAGCGGACACACTAAACAAAAAAATATTATTATAAATGTTTTAATTATCTATTTAAATCAATCTTATCTTAAAATAGAATATTAAAAATTTTATATTAGGTATTTCATTCTTAATGTTCATTGTGCGATTGTTTTTGCATAGTCCGATTAAACAAAAAGTGAAATTATTATTACCAGATGTACGAAAACTGTTGGTTTATTTTGTAATGATACAATTAATCTTTCAGTAAAGATAAACTTGTATTTTTATTTTTTATTAAATAGGTTTATTCCGATATACAAATAATAAAGAATTAAAACTATGTCTACTTTACCTATTAAAACAGTTTTATTGTTTGCTTTAAAATGAGAAAGTATTTAAATATTAAAATATAATTATAAATTTAAAACTTATTCGACATTTGTCATATTTGTTACAGGGATAGCGCTGGATTAATTACGTTAGAATTGCAAGGAAATCCATTGAAACAAGTCGAAGGTCCATTCTTAAACTCCAAGTCTTTGCTGTACCTATACCTGGCAAACAGTCATCTAACAAAATTATCACCGCAGTTTTTCGCCAATATCAGAGGTCTAAACAAACTTGATATTTCTGGAAACCCTCTTCATATCATTGAACCAGGCATATTTGATCCTCTTATAAGTTTAAAACATTTAATTCTAAATAACTGCAATCTTACACACATATCAAGCGTAGCTTTTAGTAGTCTCGGTGACCTGACGATATTGGAATTGGCTGGAAACAGTCTCAAAAGTCATGTTGACTGGACCTTAATACTGGGTAATCTAGGCAGATTAGAACATCTCGATTTAAGGCAATCAGGTGTATCAAATTTACCAGATAATGTATTTTTCAAGAATAAATGGCTAAGAAGTCTAGTGTTGGCTGAAAATGAATTATCTTATCTTGACGTGGCTACTACTTTGGGTCACAATTTAGTTAATTTAGATTTTCTAGACCTCAGTTATTGTCATATAAAAGGACCTTTATCTAAAGATGCATTCGCTAATGCAACGAAATTACGTACCCTTATATTATCTGGAAACGATTTATCTGCAGAAGATTTAGCAGTAGCTTTATCACCTTTATTAAAACTAGTGAAACTTTCATTAAGAGACTGTGGATTGACAAGGTTGCCTGCTAACACTTTCCAAAAATTTACTAAATTACATGAATTGGACATATCAAGAAATCCTTTAAACAATTCTTTTACAGCACTTTTATCTCCGTTGGAATCATTGGAACATTTAGATATGGGTTACAATAACTTGCAAAGAATACCCAGAACGACTTTTTCAAAGATGTCTGCTCTAAAAACGCTTATTTTGTCTGGAAATAAACTTAAAAGCCAAGAATTAGGTTTATTCCAAAATCTTACGCGTTTAGAAGTATTAGAGTTGAATAATTGTGGATTAAGTCGTCTAAATGATACAGTGTTCTATGATAACTTTACATATCCAAAATTGGAAGAGTTAAGACTTTCAGGCAATCCTCTTCAAGTTCCCAAAGAAGGACCAATACTACCACCTAAATTATCAGGTTTAAAGAATTTGGACATGAGTAAATGTAATTTGAGTAATTTACCTGTTGACGCTTTCACTACAACGCCCAACATTAGGCAGTTGTTATTGAACGATAATAAATTAAAGAGTGACGAAGAAGGGTCTATGAAGTTTTTAGAAACGCTGACTAGGTTGGATCAGTTGGACTTGAGTTTCAATAATATCACGGCAATCAGTCCTGATAAATTCGGGTATAATTATCAACTTACGTCGTTACGACTGGTTGGTAACCCTTGGAAATGCGATTGTTATATTGTGGATATGTGGAAATGGTCTGCGTTGTCTATAGGAAACATAGAAGTGTTGGTAGATTCCAAAAGACTGGAGTGCAATTTCGATCCCAAGAGCACGCCAATTAAGAAAGCCAACCTGACAAGACTCGGAAGCGAACTCACAGCTAGTGTACAACGTACGTGGGTCAGGTATGTGGGCGAGGCGAATTGTCTACGCAGACCAGAGGCAGCGAGACCAGCCAGGATTGTTACCAGAGAAGTTCACGAATGTCAGCCGATGTTGTCAGAAATTGAAACCGAAACGCAAAACAAATGGTTACCTCTAATAAGCATCTGCGCTATTTTGTTATTAGTTTCGGTAGTTATGATGAGTGTATTAATAAAACGTAAAGAAAATCCAACAAGGAAAGACAAAGGCGTCTCATGTGATTATTCGCAAGAAGACAATTATGTGGTGGAATTTAAAGGAACTAAAAATGTATCCCGTATAACCATCAAATAACCATCAAATGTATTAGATAAACTGATATTTCAATCTTAAACAAATATTTTCATTATTTTAAAATATATTTATATATATATATAATTTTTTTTTAGTAACCCATCACATTTTACTATTTCTACATACTAAACAAACATTATAAAAATCAATAAATATAAACTTAGAATTTTGGAACTTTATCATTCTTTAAATTATGTTTAGATTATTATTCAATATTTGTTTTCCTAGCAGAAAAGTTTCTAATGGTCATAGGGTGTTGGAAACAGACAACCAAAATCAATGTTTCTCACTTTTATATTTTCATTTCTAATGCAAGGTCATTCAGTGCAGGGTAATAGTAAACTTGTACATTTTTAAGCGAACAATAGACTAGGTACTAATCGAGTTTCACTGTTTATGTTATTTTTATTATTATTCGAATCGACTGATCAAATATGTATTGTATTTTCTAGTTATTAAGCTTTTAATGTATTGTTTAGGCACGCTCTCTGTAAAGCAATGTCAGATCATAAATTGTGATGTTAATCTTCGACCGTAATATATTATTTTAATCATGGCTTAGGGTTATGGTATACCTATATTACTGTTCATTAAATTTAATAATTATAATATAGATTACTAACTTAATAAAATTTAATGTAGAAAAATAAATATTCTTTATTCTTTTTATGCTAAATGTATCTATTAAATGAAATGTATATCTTAGTATAGTATAATAATTTTTAACTATATTTCATACCATGTTTTTTGTTCTATTGTTATTTCCCTAATGATTTTTATCATTTTAACAGAAAAATTAAACATTTAAGTTTATTGACTTAAACAAACACTTAGATATTTACATTTTAATTACTGTGTAACATTATTATTTACTATACTTAATGATTAATGATCATATAAGATGTAACAAGAATATGCATCAGTTTTTAAATTTATTTTAGAACTCATACAATTTTTTTTTAATTTTAAAGAAAAAACATATTTTACATACAAATTACAATAGTAGGAAATCATATAATTTTTTAAGTAGCATTATACGTATGACTAAAATAAACAACGTGTCAAATATGTATTTGCGAATAGGGACAAATAGACGTAGCCATTTGGACGTGGGGACAATTGGACGTAAAAATATAAATAATATTATAATAGATCATCATCAAAATTAAATTAATCTAACCTAAAAATTGTTCAAAGGTGTGACACTAGAATTAAAATATCATTTTTACGTAGAATCGCTCAAAATATTTCTTTGCATTAAGGGGCATCGCTACGGTTGTTATTAAATTTAAGGGACAACATTTAAGCAATTCATAATCTTATTTTAGCCGCCCGAGATCTAGTGTTAGTTGTAAATGATTATTAGTGTAAGTGAAATGTAATGCGGGTACCGGCTGGAGTCACCGACGGTTGCCACTTTCGTACGCGCATGCACATGTCAATAACTCGATAACAATAAAAATGCAAATGATTTTACGACATCAAGGTAACTTATTGATTTGACAAAATTAATGTTAGTTAACGTCGTCTGATCTAACAGATAAATATGTAAGTACATTATTATTTATTACTTACCTATGTGTGATACGTCATATTTTGATGACTTTTTCTTACACCATACGGAATATAATTAAAGTTAAAAGTTTTAAATAAAATAATAATAATTCAAACTATGTATAGTTAAACTTGATTAATAATTAGTTATTCTATTATTAACATTTTAAATCATAGTTATTTATTTAATCAGAAATATACATTGTAAGTATGTATAAATTATAATTTATAACAAATTTGTTGTCGATCACGTCCACACGGAAGACAGCGTTGCCAAACATTTTCTTTGTTCAAAAGGCGCATGTTGAGCGAACATCTTAATATTGTACGCATACACATAAAAACATGTACAGGCTAGGGGAAACGTTATCAACGAACATGTTGGACAGCAATGTTCGTCCTTGTGTGGACCCAACCACAGGCAACGACGACGCGATACTGTCGACTCTTCCTCCGCGTCGCAAAGGCACAGGGTGGGATGGGAAGACAAGTTGATCCGGACGAGTACCGGCCGCCGGCCGTCTCGCTCTCTTGCGCGAACCGTCTTAAAGTCGACAACGGCGACAATGTATCTTAGTCGTAATACCACGTAAAGCATAATTGTGTATTCTCTTTTATGTCGTCAACAACACCTGACATAGTGACATTTGACAACTGGCTATTGTGTACCGTTGTTTATCATTAATACAAATACATCGAACGGATAGTGAAATTCGTGTTGTTCTTTTATCCTGACCAGTCAGACCGAGCACCTACCACCGTAGCCGTGTCAAAATGGCTCCACGAACAGGAATCACCCAGTTGGCGTAAAAGTGAGAGTTTTTTTCACGCTGACACATACCTCGGATTAATTGCTTATATGATATTAATATTAAGCTATTTAATCAGGATTGTGTTTTCCGGTTAGCTAGGATTCCCAAGTTACGATGATTACGCATCAATAAGTAATCTGATACGGAGGAGGAATTCCGCGTAACCGAAAATAACCGTGAAACCAATGCCGCAACTAGACTACTTGAGGTTCGTATGCAAACCAAAATTTAGAGGCCCTAGTGGACGTGTTATACACCTTTTCCAACTTTTTTTCAAAAATGTTTTATTTAATTTTTTTTTTTTTTTGTTTTTTTGGGGGTTGGGTTAGCGCTATCTAAAAATGTAATTACTATAAATTTTCTACTATAATAACAAACAATTTACTCTAACTATACTACAATACCAATAAGGTATCAATACTTATTTATATGTTTTTAAAAATATTTTTTTACATTGTTTCAAGTTGTTAAACAATCAACGTTTTTATTAAAAAATTATATTTTTAAATATTTTTCATCCTTAATTTTTTTAATTTTTTAATTTTTTTGAATGATGACATAGTTTTGATTTCATATTCCAAAGCAGAATATTTTTCTGAGTTTTTTGATATAAAAATCGAATTTAGGCGAGTAGTTTATAAGATTCGTATTTAACGTTTTTTATCAAGCGGAGTAGTGGACAAAAATTTTGCGGGGTAACCCCGTACCACTCCACTCCACGCAACAAAACTTTAAATACTTATACTCATAAACTACTCGCCCTAAATTGAACAACTTGAAACAAAATAAAAAAATATTTTTAAAAATATGAATACTTTTTGAAATGATAAAAGAATCAGCCTTTATATCTAACGTGTGTTTGAACACCGTTCGTACTGATAACCCCGTGGTCACGACACGAATCTGTGTCCGTGGATCCCGCGGAGCCACGTATTAAAAATCTGTATTATACGTCGTGTGGGCGAATTGTAATGCCTATTCTTAACGTTTATTATTATAAAAAAATTCGACATTTGGTGAGAAAAAATATTAATCTTTTTACCAACACTTCCCATGTGCCAAACCAACTCATTATTTTTTTCTCTTATTTCTATACTTAACCCGTACCAAAGCCAAATATTATTATGTTGAAAATGTCATCAATAAATGTATTATATCTGTGCACCTGCTATGTGCCTAAATCAACTATTGTTATGTTAAAATGTACATAATTTTAAATTGTATTATTATTTACAAATCTGCATTATGTTAAATACAATCTCATGATTACCTCAAAAATTATTATTCTTATATTTAAAATATTTTTATTTTCCTTTTTTTTTTTTATTAAATATTTGGTCTTTAATGAACCACTGCATGTACAAACCCCAATAAGTTCCACCGACTTGACCTTATTTTGGTCATCACGCGGTGCTATTACAGAGATGTTTTTATGTTATGTTTTCAGAGTTCAAATCGTCCCTAGTATGTTGAATATTTATTGAAAAAAATTTTTATAGCGATTAATTTTAATTAAAATATTGTTTTAGTGTAAATATTATATTGATGTGAATTATATTTTATCTTAATACTTTGTACGTTTGTTATTTACTTATTCAGTGATGATATTTCTAATATTACCTATAATTTAATATTTAATAAGACTGATAAGATTATGATTAATATAGAACAATGTAAATATACATATCTTATTTGTAAAAGGCAGTTCACATTCTTAAAAGATTTTTGTTATGTAAATGGTGTAACTGTGAGAATAAATAAATTACTATTAAATTAATTAAATTAATATAATAAAATAAAATAAATTAAAACCTAACATAACCTTAATACTTTATTGTATAGGACAATGTATTAATATCATTTATAATTTTATCTTGATTGAAGAATGATTTTAAATTCTGAGAGGGCTGAGAGGAGCGTTGAAATGAATTGGTTATAAAATGATGCGTTTTACGTGTGTTTCCGGAGTCCGGACATAATACATATGTCATCTCTTTTTTGAATAAAGTACAAAAGATAAAACAGAAGAATATGGCCTAAAACCGACTACTTATGAATACACGAGCGTTACTTATACATTTTATTATTGTAGTCGAAACTCTATGTCTGGGTGTCGATACGTTTCATCGTCACAGCAAATGTCTTGAGTTCGATTGTCATTGAATATTGAATAAATAATATTGTATTTGCGATGTAGACATTATGCCACTTAATAATTATTATAATATATGTTACAGTACTCACGGGCCGAACGAGGAATAAAAAAAAAGTACCTAAATAATATAATTAAGTATTTTATCACCTACAAAGTAGTAGGTTTGGCAAAAAAAAAAAATATACATAAAAACACAACCTAACTTAATTATATTGTAAGTTAAAAAAAAATTATAATATATTTAAATATCACTGTATTATACGAGGTCGGTTATGAAAAGGTTTCGGAACTTATAGGACTAAAGACATTCAACTATGCGTTATAAATGAAAAAAAGCACTTAAACAATAATCTTAACAAAAATGTTTTATTAGATATGAAACATATTTTGTTATAATTATTGGACATATTAATATTATTATTATACATTTATAAAACAAGTTTCTTAAAAGTTGGTTTTTACATTTTCTGAAAAGATTATATATTATGTAAATATAGTATAGGTTATTTACTAAAAATTTGTTTTTATTAATAACATTTTTACCTTTGTGATCGCATTGAATTATAATTATTCATTGACCACCGCATAGGCGTGCGCACGGGTATTGCAGGGTATGCTATAGCAACACCTGCGAGATGCAAATAGCAAATATAGTTACAGTTTTCATTTATAATTTTTGTTTTTTCTAACTAACTAGTAACTATTGTTAGACGTTAGTATTGACAGTATTGTAAGTAGTTACAGTTTACAAAATACAATAACATTATAAATCAAATTTATTAATAAATTATTTTAAAATATTTTACAATAAGTTTGTGTTTATTTATTTAGAAAAAAAATATTAACTCATGAGTAGGTAAGTATATTTGGTATCTAATATCTATACCTATTCAATAGTGTTTTATAATATACTCATAATATCCAGTATAATATTTTATCAATTACATTTTCATAAACTACATTTTTTATTTATCTTTACTAAATTACATAGAAATCAATTATTTATCGATTGAATATAGAAGCATCAAGCAGAACATTCATAACATTATGATCCATTTTTGTATCAATCATATAAATTTTCAAGACTGAAGAAAAAGTCCTATTATTACAGTGTAAATGCTCTTTTCTTAAAGCTTAAACACATATAAATGAATAATTTTCACCAATACCTAACAATAAGTCCCGCGCACGACTATGGACCACCGCAAAATAGTAATCATAGTTGATTTTTAACTTACAGACAAGTTGCTTATTTTTGTGTATTAATGGCATTGTCTTAATATACCTAAGTAAAACCTATCGGGGCTATGTAAATTGGATTCGCAATAATTTGTATTCATTTTGAAAGCAATAATAAGTTGAGTCCCTGCGCCCGGGTATAAAAAAGTATTAGGTAAGTTGGATCCTGGCTATAAACGCTTGTCTCCCCATAAGCTCAGGCTTTTGGAGACAACATTTTTTTCACATTATTTTATTTTATATTATATCTAATTTGTAACTATTTTGAAATAACGTAAATAAGCTATCCAACTATCTATCTATCTAAGCATTAGCTCAACTAGGCTTAAAATATTAAAAACTTAACTTTAATATTTTATTTTTATACAATTTACTTTTAAATAATTCTGTTCCAGTAATACTTTACATTATATATCAACTAAATACATTATTCGTTATTTTATTATGATTTACATAATTAAATATAATCATTATATTAAACATTTATCTACTCGTATATAACACTTTATAAAATAATTGTCAATTATTATTTGTACCTAAAAAATATAAATTAAAAGTCATATTTTGTACATAATATAAATAATTTATTTAACATTTTTTAAATTATATAATATAAATGACAAATGACAATTATTTAAAATTGTTAGTTTGTTACCCTTAAATACATTTTAAATTGCCTATGTAGGTACAAATGGCAAATAACAATAATTATTGACAATGTAAAATGCAAATTGCAGCTCTACTTATAAATATCTTAAAAAAGTGTTACATAGATAAATGTAATAATTATATTTATTTATGTAAATCATAATAAAATAACTAATAATGTATTTAGTTGATACGGGGCTTTTATTCCCTAGATTCATATAGAAATAGGATGTAGGTTCGTTTCGCCAACATTGCCACTACAAAATTATTTATTTTAACCATTTGGTTTTAGATTCTGAAAAAAGTGCAGAATGTATCGATATTACAATGATGAATGTTTTTATAAAAATTATTTTTGTGTCTGTTATCACGATTTGAAGTAGAAATAATGCTTTAATTTTTGACTTCAGCCCCTATTTGAAAAGGAAAATTTATCTAGTTGGTAATTTTGGAGTCAAAAGTAAAAAATGTAAAAGTAAAAAATAATATAATATAAAATGATTATATAGTATTAAGGTTCATATCCACTATGTTGAATTCCAATTCACCGACAACTTAGTTTGCCGACAAATATACTAATTTTAAAATATTTTTAAAATGTTCCCTTTTCGTCGACAGTCTAGTTTGCCGACGTCTTGATCCACCGACAAATTATTAATAAAGTTTCTATTTTCTCGATTCGCCGACAGTGAATGGTATATTTAAATCCACTATCAAATTATTTATGCAAATATACACATTACATTGTTTTATAATGTGTGTTATGGTGCCAATGGTTATGGTATGTTATCATTTAAAAAATTAATATATATATATTTATTAACATATTATGTATTTATATTTTTATACATTATAATATATTACATTCATATATTTATTTATATTTAGGTTTAAGCTCTTTTACCGAATAAAAGCAATAATACTTATAAGAGAATGTTCAATATAATTAAAGAAGCTGCCTTGATTTGGCTTTTAAACCAAAAACATTTCAAATTGATTTTGAAATAGGAATGATTGTTGCCAATAGAGATTTATTTGGATATAACACAAAAATAAAATGATGCCTCTTTCATTTTATGCAATCTATATGACGTCAAGTACAAGAAGTTGGCGAACTGGGGTGTCGGCGAATTGGGGAAGTCACGATTATATAGGTACCTCTATATGTTGTAAAAAAAAGTATTATAAGTATTGATGAATGGGAAAAAACCGTGTGAAAATCATTCTATCGAGACAAGTGGTAAGTATGAACATTATTATTATTTGATATTATTTAGTACTAGCAGTTATATTGTGATTGTACATCGCCCGGACATCAATTAATTCTACGCATCAATAGATAAACAAACATTACATAATTTTTAATTATTTATATCATATATTCTTTATTTAAAACATGATATTATAAAAATTATTATAATACATTTTTCACATAAATTTACTTATTTTTTTAAAATTTTTTTCTTGGAACATAGCTAACCTTAACATTTGTACAGTTATATTCGCTAGAATATGGTATTTAGTTGTATGATTTGAGTAATTTTTATTAAAATATAAATTTTATACCAAATATTTCAACGATTAAAGATGCGGAAATTTGTGGAACATAAAAATCTATAAAATAAACTAAAATATAATCTCTTTAGTGTAACCAAGGTAGGTATTCGTTAAATGTATCACAAGTGAAACATAACTCATGTTGTTCACCCATATTATACATATATCTACAACTTTCATTATTGTATATTTGTCTCTTGTCACAGTTGAAAAATAAGTTTAACTCGGTGTTATTATTTTGTCTATAAAATATTCAAGTGTAGGTACCTACCTACAAGTTTATAAAGGACATTTGTTTTTGTATATGTTACGTGCAAAGTAGGAAATCCGGGCATTGTTATACATCGGCGTAACTAGGGGTGACGGGTTAGGGGGCTAAGCTTTTTACGGAACCGCACAACAGCCACACGACTTTACAGTCCCACGGTCCCCCGTCCAACAGTCACCGCTACACGTAATAGCCACTCGTCACACAACTGCAGTGGCGGCGCCAGATATTTTTAATTGACGATACGGGGCGAAAATTTTTCTGGTGGTGCATTTATGTATGACTACTCGTGCACCCATTAATTTGTTTACACCATATTTTCAAAATAAGTTTTGAGTATAGTATGTATAGTATAGGAATATTTCTAAATAAATAATAAAAATATATACTTGGTTTATTATTATCACAAATACTACAGTAAAACTTAAAACTTTCTCCGTTTTCTACTATTAACAATACATAACTTTTTATTTTTAATGTGTGAGATTTTAGAAAGTGCGCCGTTGACATAAACTCTAGCTTAATTGAAACCAGTATCAGCTTCCTATCAGCATACTCCTATTTATCACGGACTCGTGGTAATTAAAATTTGTTTAAAATTTAAATATTAGTGGATTAATATGATAAAATACATATGTTTCAACTAAAATTTTATAATTAATTTAGGTTTTTTTTTTTTAATTCAAATATAAAAATTAGTTAAGTAAAGTAAAATATTTATTTCATTTTAAAATTATAAGATTAAAAAATAATTTCAAGGTTTTTACTATTTACCTTTAAGTTTGATAATAATTATATCTTTACTTATTTATTTGTAATAAACTTGTGTTTTTGAACAATAATTTTTCAATTATTTTAAGATTTATCATTAAGAATTTTATAATTCAAATATCAATATATTATATTATATATGTACAAATGCATTGCTACCTATTGTCTCTTTAAACATTTTATAATATAATATAACATATTTAGGTTTTTTTTAATTAAAAATTAAACAGCTTTAGATATCTAATTTTTGTATTTATAATAATCATCTAAATTATTATTTTTATTGTTTACAGACAAATTTTTGAATTAAACGAATTTTGTTTTATTTCTTTTTTTTTCGTTAGTAATTTCTTTCTAAATGTAGCAACTACTACAACAGAAAATATTGTCAAAAAAGTATGTTCATTTATTAATTTTATAACACAAACAACTTAATATAAAATTAATTTTTAGAATTTTGGTATAAACCCTTCGGGCGTCATTCATTTGGGCGAATAACTCAAAATGTACGTAAAATGTATGTATCATTTGGGTGAGAAATTAACCGATCGTTTGAGTGAATCTATAAATTAATGAATAATAGGGAAGTAACATATTTATCTATATATAATTATATTTATTATATAATAAAGGTGTAATTTTATAATCTACTGAAAAATCAGTTATTGAAATTGATAAATATATGAACAAGTACTATTAAAATTTATTTTAAATTATGATTACTTACTTAGGTACTTATTTACTTAAAGCAATAATAGTTTAAAAGTTTAACTTTTTTATTAATATATATATAGTTTTCAATTGATTTTATAATTTTAACATGTCGAGGTTTTGTTTAAATCAGACAATCCAACTCAATATTACTTAATGGACCTAATAGAAACAGTGTATTATAAATTAAAGTCAAAAACGTAGTACATGGATGGTGAATCTGTAATAAGTGTCCCAAAAATTAAAATACGTAATACTTTATACTTTAGATACTTACAAGTTACAACTTTATCAAGTAAAATTATTAATAAATAATAAAGTATTGTTATTTTTTTTTTAATTAATTAAATACATTATACATTTACTAAATAAAACAATAAATACATTTAAAGTAGTACCTACATTTTTCTTATAATATATTTTATAGTTAAATAACATGCAGGAGAATAATAAGGTAATTTTTTGTACAAAACGTTAAAAAAATTAGCTATCCCTGATATAAAATGACTAAATGGACCATTTTCATTTTACATTTATTAATTATTTTAACGTCGAAGTAATTCTAAAATTAAAATAGAATAAAGCAAATAAATTAAATACTATTTAATTTAATAATTTATTAATGTCTTAATTATTTGCTAAGAGAAGATAAAGTCAACACAAATATTTTAAATACACATTATTATGTTAAGTACAAATAATTTAAAAATTATTTGAAAAATCAATGATTATTTTAAGTAGTAATATAAATATAGTTTAAATAGTAATATTGGAATAGCTTTAAGTACATATTATGTGATCTGGTTCGATGATTGATGTTGATCATGTGAATGACTTGATTGAATGGTTTCTTTACAATTAATTATATTCATTATTTGAGTGATTTCATAACCTTTTAAATATAAACATCAACATAAATATTTATTCAATAATCAATATTAAAAATATATATATGACCTACAGGGATAATAATGTGTGTATTTGATATATTTTAAATTTAGTATCTAAATTATTCTATAAAATCTAATTTCTCATATAAATACCATTAGTATTATTTTAAAGTTCATCACAGATGATTTAAAATAAATGCGATTCCTCGGTGTTTGTTAGGAAAATAGTTATATATGTTTATTACTTTATTATAAGGTATAGCACTGACACAAACTAAAGCAGGATTACGTGAAAAATTAATCAATATGATATGATTAAATAAAATGTAACGGACCAGATTTAGGACACTAAATATTTAAGTGATCATTAGATATTAGTTAATAGCCATTGGCCATCACTATTTATTTATTAAATGTTTAAAGTGATTATTGTTCATATATGCAATCTGGCTCTAGTATTTTTAATATTAATGTTTTAACAATTACATAAATAATATAATTTAAAAAATATTTATGTATTTAAATTATACATTACCCTGTTTTCTTAATAAACATTGAGGTTTTGGCGTCCAAAAATGCTGTTGATGAATTTTTCTTTATTCTTGATTGTCCTTTTTGTATTGAATTAAATCTTCCAACTTTGATTTTCGTCTTCTAGAAAAAGTTTCTTGTACCACCATCGGACAGGGACAAGAGAGTAACACATTTGAAATTATTCTAATAAAATAATAGTTTCAATTAATTATATGTATTAATTAATTACTTACTAATAATTTAATTTTATCACAGTTATGAAATAATATAGACGTTGTTATTTAATTTATCTTATGCGTTATTGATTAAAAAAGTCCATAATCGTTGGTGCTAGGTTCTATAACATTGATTTTGTTTCGTCTCCAGCTATTAACTAGCATTTGGCCAGGGTGACTAAATATTTTAACTGTGGTGTCGAGTAGGAGTTACCGATTCAATACAAAGAATATGAAAATAAAGTTAGAATAAGTGCTGTGCACAATATGATATGATAATAATAATTAATTTAATATAAATAATATGGGCGCCCAGACACAGTGTATAAAAATATCAACACACATAGTATAATATTTGACAATAAATAATAGCAATAGGTAACAATAATATATATTAAAATAAAACCTGTGACATGTCCATGCAAATACGAACGGCAAAAATCCCACGGTAACGTATGACCAATATAGCCGCGTGGTCAACTGATGATCCGTGCGGTCAATGACCTAGCGACGGCGTCGAACGCGAAACGGCCGATAGGGCGATAGATATAAAAATATGAACAAGCATCTTTAAATATTCAAATGTATAGTACTACTGATAAAAAAAAACTTAATACTTATCTATATTTGAAGTAAGTAAAATTTGATATAAATTACTGTACTTTTATTGAATGATTACCTGCTCACTGCATTTAAAATAAAATGATGTACCTATATCAAATGTCTGTATATTTGTACATGCAATAAAGTAGAATAAATATTCAATAATTTTAAATAAGTCTTTTGATAATAGGTAAAATAGAAAAAAATATATAAAATTTATTAAAAGTTTAAGCATTACAGAATAAGAATATGATTGTCAATTGCTAGTTATTAAATAAAAATTGAACTTTTATAGGTTCCATACAGAACGATTATAAGTTTACATTATGAATGATATGTTAAAGCTAATCGATTTAAGCGGTGCGGTCAATAGTAATGTAATGCGATGTTTTGAGTTTTTTTAGAGAGCTAATAATAAGGAAAAATCAAATAATTAATGTGATGATAAATTAATACAACTTTAGAATATTAAGTTCAATCCTGAATGATGTTTTAGCACTATATGCACTGGAGTGTGAGCGTTCGTAGCGGTCGCGATCGCGGTAACGAGTACGACCGCTGACGACGATCCTCCGGACGTTTTTCTTTGTTCTTTTAATTTTCTCATTGATCGATGTACGAGATATTTATTCTATTTTTTTACCTACCTAATGAAGTACATGATATGTATTAATATTTAAAATATGTATTGAAATTATACAGATTATGTATGAGCATTAATATTTTATTTTTTGAATAAATTGGGTACATATTCAAATAGTATATATTATATTAAGTATTCGTATTAGGAATAATACACATAAGTCGGTAATTATTGTCATAAGCATTAAAAAGACAATTAATAAGAATATTCGAGTTTCATTACACACGAATTATACGAATCATATGAGTGAGACAGTGCTGGACGCAAATCCGTTGCGGCTCAGAAACGATATTAAGCACTGTTAATGCATATCGTCTGATTGGCTATCTGATGGGAGGTTTAATTTCGTTTATATAGTTTATCCCCGATGATATCTGACAACTTAATTTAAATTTTAACACGTAATTTGAACTTTTTCTCCTACAAAACAGCATCAGACTTTCGACGTTAGGAGGTACAATCCGCCGTAGGTGCATTGCTTAGCACAGGTGTCGACTTGCATCGGTTAAGGACTGATAGCTAGACACCCAATTACCATTTTTAGTAATTATTTACTTTTTTATTCATTCAAAAAAGAACTGGATATGCGACATAATATATAATATAAATACAATTTCATCCGTGCACCACCCACATCGTCCGCGATCCGACGCAGTCAAATTGTCTGAATCTGATAGGTTTAGATGCGTGTAAATTGAACTTCCCTGATGTTTATGAATTACTTAATACTCAAACATGGCAATCGACTAACATTTTATCCTAAAAAACAGCTTCAGATTTTCGACGTCAGGAGTACATG
The DNA here is from genome assembly GCF_003676215.2 of Rhopalosiphum maidis. Taxonomy (NCBI): domain Eukaryota; kingdom Metazoa; phylum Arthropoda; class Insecta; order Hemiptera; family Aphididae; genus Rhopalosiphum; species Rhopalosiphum maidis. The sequence continues at coordinate 76,060,233 of NC_040879.1, read as the reverse complement.
TATGAATTTGCATCGATTGAGGGCTGATAGCTAGATCTCCAATTACCATTTTTCATGTTTATATTTTTTTTATTCATTCATTCATTTGGATTTAATGGTAAGCACTTGAATAATACAATTATGATATTGAGCAAAGTAGGTTATTTGCAATAAAAATATTAAATTTGAAAAAAACACGTCTTAATTAAACAATACGTTTCTTAGGTATATACTCTGCTCAGCATCAAAAAAATATATTTTTAAATTTAAATTTTAAGTGAAAAAATAATTAAAAATATTATATTATATATATGTACAATCCGCCGTAGTTGCATTGCTCAGCAACCATTTTATAGATTATATTCTAATATAGAATAAATCAATTTATTAAGAAGTGAAATTAATTACGTATTAATAACTAAGCTACAATATTGATATAACATTTATTGCCAAAACCAATAATGTTAAATAATAAAATAAAAAGAAGTAAAACACGATAAACTATTTAAACTATAAGCTTATAGGTAAAATACAGTTAGTTATTTTTTGTGATTTTGACGAATTTCATCAAAATTCTAATGTCAAATGTATATGAAAAAAATATACTTTAAACTCATTACTTTTTCATTTATTTATTTTTTTTGTAAGATTTATACATCATTATACATTTTACATAATTAAAACAATAAATTTGCTCACCTCCTTTAAGCTTGCTTGTAATGGAGGTGAGAGTTCTTACATATATAAAAAGAAAAATTACTGTTGTTACATAGTTAAAGAATAGGTATTTACATTCTTATTAATCGAAAATAACAAAAACAATATTCATGGCAGTTAACTTTTTAAATACAATATTTCTTATGAACGCAGAATAAAAATTTAATAAACATTAATAATATGCAGAAAATTAAATTATTTTGAGTAAAGCATTTTTAAAACAAGAAATATTTTAATATGAATTACAATTAATATTTAATGATATAGCTCAGCTGCAGTATTACTACAACTTCGGATTTCAAAATGTTTTTACAATTTGTTTTAATTACATTCATATTTTTCTTATATCTAGAATTATAACATGCTTACAAGTAATTAAACAGTGTTTATTTGTATAAGCTAGTAAAAATAAGTTTTTTTAAATAATTTATCAAAACCGAACATATTAAAATCATTATGAATGAATCATGTACTATAAATACCAAGTAACTTCAGGATATATTTAATTATTTTATTTAGAATGTTTTTTAACTTAAATAAGTGAGTATTAAAAGTTCCTCCACATATTTGAATACTACATGTAATAACTGGTTACAGGAAAGAAAGATAAATTATTCTTAGGTATTTCTTGTCTAGTATATCTCTTATGTTTCTTAAGGTAAAGAAAAATTGTCTAACTATTGTTATAATATAGTCAATGTAATTTTTCCTTTTCAAGTTGTTATCCATATGTAGACCTAAGTATTTTATGCTATCAACTTTATGAATATGTTTACATGTACAATTTACATACTTATCAGCTATACATATTTTAGAATGATTTCTTAAATTAAAATTATGTTTTAGAGTTTCCTTATGTATATTAAAAATAACATGTTTAGTTTTTTTATGATTATGCTCTAGGAAATTATTATCAAACCACAATTTAACCTCTTTAAAAACTAGGTTAACTTTGTTATATAAACTTGGAAAGCTTTCTTCTTGAATCAATATTATTGTATCGTCAGCAAAAGAAATTATTTTAGCGTCAATATTCAGGTTCAATAAACCATTTATATATAAAATAAATAATATAGGTCCCATGACTGTACCTTGTGGTACTTGAAGTACTATAAGAGTTCGAACAAAACACAATGTGCACTATAACATTGTTGTAGTTGTAGGTCAGGCAAACTTCCACACAAAAAATTATCTCCGTGCGAACATAACCAAAACCGAAAAGAAAAATGTTCAACCCTGGGATGGATTTACTGCCTTTTCATTTCGACACGTACAAGTTGAATAAGGGAAGATCAAAGTGGCCTAAGCCAATTGGTGTGCACCTGCCCAGTCTTACCTCGTATCGACTATCTCGGAGGTCATATAGATACATTGTTATTTATTATAATTTTCATCATTATAGAACCTAAAGTCTAATAAAAAAAAAAATCGTTCCAACGAACTGTGAGGAAGACATAGGTATTACGGTCATAACATGCATTATATTATATTATTTATAATCAAAACCTGTAAATCCCAATAATAATAATAATTATTTATTTTGAATTCGTCATGAAGTTTACTTAAAACATCTTTTCCACATATTTAAAATTGTACGCCTAATCCCTGCAATATTAGATTTTCAAATTATTTATATGAAATATTTTAAAATATTGAAGTAAAAAAGTTATCAGAAAGTTGTTTTCGAATAAATTTCATAATGATTTCAAATAAATTCTGTGTCAATTTTATGGTTAAATAGATTAGTGAATATAATTGGTACAATAATAATACGTTTGACAAATTTAAACAAATTATTTATCAATTATGACATGTATAATCCGTTTTTGACATGTGAACCGATATGTGTTAAGATGCAATTGGAATACTTAGTTTAAAAGTTGTTTGGGGCGCAATTATGCAGCTCCGAAATAAATTACGGTAATTTTACATCGATACAGTAAATATAATAGTATGCGCCATATGGAACAGATGAGTGTAACGTATAATAATAAATCTATATTATACATATATAGGTAATAAGTAACGCCAAACCTATAGACTATAGCAGTATAGCTATAGAGATCATGGTAATTTAATTGTAGGCCTCGCTATGTTATCGTTATTTTCGAATAGGAGACCGCGTATTCTACTATTTGTTAAGCCTGCGCCGAAACGATGCTGAGCGATCTCCACACTCCACAGTATAGCATAGCTTTTAGTGCCTCATACCTATCATGTCCGGATTATTATGCTTTTATCTCGCCAACGTTGACGATTCGAATATAATCACGTGCTATAGAAATTGTTCCAAGATGTTTTCAGTAACTTATTGTTGTTACTTTGTCAGATTGGTTCATATGATTATAGTAGTGTACTGATATAAAATAGGTAAATATTAAATTGTAAGACATTTATAGTTCTAAAATTTTCTTTTTAAAACCATATTTTTTTTGAAAATTTAAATCCTTAGATAAACAGGTGCCGCATACGGAACGACGATTTTTCATTTTTATTTCTTGTCCTTTTGCTGCAACACTTAGAGACCGAATGAACTACGCGTAATGATTAACTTATTTTGTTCCCGTTTCAACGGTTTCTATATTGTAGAGGTAATTGTAATGCAGCAGGTTTTCTCATATGCACGGTTGGAATGTTTATTATTATTTATTATTCATCGTTTTCCATGTAATTATCGAGTGAATGAACCGAACGAGCGTCTGCTGTGTATGCATGAGTGCGTGATACATATAACATTTCTTCGGTCCTTTCACCGACGCCACCCTCTCACCGCGTACCCGGGTAATATTTGAGATGTTGTAGGTATGCGTATGTGTTTAATTTATTTCAAAACGCTACTGCGATAGTCATCTGTCCGTTAACAATGCTACGTGTGTGTGTGTACTGTGTAGGCCCGAAATATTTAAAAGCCTGTCCGAATGGAAGACGCCGAACGATTTTATCATGTATAATATCATACAATAACCTGTTTACGACGACAAATCAAATTTAGAACCGTATATACATCATAAGATAATATGTTTTTTAAATGCTAGGTCGGGATGCCATTACAAAGCGTTTCAAGGGCACGTGAGTGTGATGTGTGTGTGTATGTGTGTGTGTATGTGTGTATGTGTGTATGTGTGTGTGTGTGTGTGTGTGTGTGTGTGCGAGTGAGTCAAAATATAAAACGACGTCCACCACGCCTACATAAAGTTGATGGTAATATTATACGTTAACCGACAGCCGCTTAGTTTATTACAGTTGGTTTAACGACGAGCGTATACATTCACACTCATTAAAAAAAAGAATAAAGTTCAGTATTATAAAATACCTTAGACCGGACGATGAAAAATTAAGTACGAAACATATAAATATTCGGCAAAAATTATTAAGAAAATTACGGGACATTTTTAACTGCTCCAAATATTGATGATACATTGACAAAAACGCACACATCATTGTAAAATCAATACAGTTATCACTCCACTTAAGATCTAAAAATGAAATTCTATAATAATATAATATTGATTATGGTATAAGATGAAGTTAAGTGTATCATTTGATGATACTTAATTGCTATATCAAAGTCCATTTTCATCAGTGCTTGCGAGGGTGTTCAAATATTATTTTGAACTATGCGTGTTCATACGTATTATTATTATGTTTTTTAAAACGACAAAGATAAATTTTTTTATAAATAATATAAATTTCAATGATACTATTGTTGATTTATAAAAGACAAGATATTGAGGACGTAGAATACAGCAAGTACAGAAGAATAGATATTATATTATTTTTATTATTGAATATACTTAATACTATAATAACACGATTTAATAATAGTTGGTATTTAAGATATTATTATTATATTGTAAATATTTAGTATTTATTTTGTTAGCTATCGTGTGATAGTAGACAGACATGTTCATAATCTGTATATATATATAATGTATTTTTTACATAGTATAATGTACTGGTATAGTTATATTTTAAAGATAATAAGCAATTAAGAAATTCTACAAACTCCTAGCCTAAATCGGGATAAAATGTAACTGTTTTCTTTAAATTTTAAATTATATAGTATACTGTATATGACGTAAAAACTTCAAATGTTACCTATTTAAGGTATAGTGTATAACTTTGATAATACACCTAAACACCTACAATCTATATACCTAACATATATTATGTGTTCGTGAGTCCATTATACATTTAATAAGAAAGATGAGTTATTTCTGCATGTCGTATTGCATAATATGCTACAGTTTTACCAGCTCTACAGTATAATATAGTCTCAATTTCAATAAATCAATTATTTAATCATATATTTATTTAATATCTCATTAAATAAAGAAATATTCACATTTTTGATTGCGCGTGCGTCGTTATTCGTTTTTATACAATTTCTTAAATTTTTATCACATTATCGTTTTTTTACTTATTTGAAGTTCTTTTGTGTCCTCTATTAACCAGACAATACATTTCAATAATATAATAATAATATAAAGTAATTTGCTCTTTTATAAGAACTTAAATTGGGGAGCTTATTAATTTACTATTGATATTTTTTCTACTATAACATTTGGATGTTAACAATAATGAACACGATGTGCATAGTACATTGTAAATATTATTTTATTTTGTAGTTTATAATTTTAGCGAAGGTTGGCCGTGCTGAATTTAATCTACGAATTTTTAAGTTATATGGCTGTGATCGGCTGCAGAAATCGTCATTATGTACGAACTATATTATATACCATCAGATGCCTACGTCGCCGACGACCAACCCATCGCCTGTCATGATTAATGGTTTTGGAATTCAATAGATTTAATACAACAATAAATTGTACATATACATTTTTTCGTTTAAAACTACAGTATATTCTAAGATGATGGGGAGGTTAATGTCAGTTAAAAAGGGTCACAATGTTCATGTTACAATGGTAAATTTGCCTGTATTGTGTTACTCCACCCACAATTCGTATTGTATTTTTTCCATTTACAATATAATAATACATATTCCAATGATTTTTCTGAAATAAATCGAACGTGGTCGATTTTAATATCTGCTGTCTTATTATACAGGTGTAAAATAAAAATGTAGACATACTTCTACTTACATTCTGTAAACACATTTAATTTCGAAGTAAACTTATTTCGGAGCTGCATAATTGCGCCCCAAACAACTTTTAAACTAAGTATTCCAATTGCATCTTAACACATATCGGTTCACATGTCAAAAACGGATTATACATGTCATAATTGATAAATAATTTGTTTAAATTTGTCAAACGTATTATTATTGTACCAATTATATTCACTAATCTATTTAACCATAAAATTGACACAGAATTTATTTGAAATCATTATGAAATTTATTCGAAAACAACTTTCTGATAACTTTTTTACTTCAATATTTTAAAATATTTCATATAAATAATTTGAAAATCTAATATTGCAGGGATTAGGCGTACAATTTTAAATATGTGGAAAAGATGTTTTAAGTAAACTTCATGACGAATTCAAAATAAATAATTATTATTATTATTGGGATTTACAGGTTTTGATTATAAATAATATAATATAATGCATGTTATGACCGTAATACCTATGTCTTCCTCACAGTTCGTTGGAACGATTTTTTTTTTTTATTAGACTTTAGGTTCTATAATGATGAAAATTATAATAAATAACAATGTATCTATATGACCTCCGAGATAGTCGATACGAGGTAAGACTGGGCAGGTGCACACCAATTGGCTTAGGCCACTTTGATCTTCCCTTATTCAACTTGTACGTGTCGAAATGAAAAGGCAGTAAATCCATCCCAGGGTTGAACATTTTTCTTTTCGGTTTTGGTTATGTTCGCACGGAGATAATTTTTTGTGTGGAAGTTTGCCTGACCTACAACTACAACAATGTTATAGTGCACATTGTGTTTTGTTCGAACTCTTATAGTACTTCAAGTACCACAAGGTACAGTCATGGGACCTATATTATTTATTTTATATATAAATGGTTTATTGAACCTGAATATTGACGCTAAAATAATTTCTTTTGCTGACGATACAATAATATTGATTCAAGAAGAAAGCTTTCCAAGTTTATATAACAAAGTTAACCTAGTTTTTAAAGAGGTTAAATTGTGGTTTGATAATAATTTCCTAGAGCATAATCATAAAAAAACTAAACATGTTATTTTTAATATACATAAGGAAACTCTAAAACATAATTTTAATTTAAGAAATCATTCTAAAATATGTATAGCTGATAAGTATGTAAATTGTACATGTAAACATATTCATAAAGTTGATAGCATAAAATACTTAGGTCTACATATGGATAACAACTTGAAAAGGAAAAATTACATTGACTATATTATAACAATAGTTAGACAATTTTTCTTTACCTTAAGAAACATAAGAGATATACTAGACAAGAAATACCTAAGAATAATTTATCTTTCTTTCCTGTAACCAGTTATTACATGTAGTATTCAAATATGTGGAGGAACTTTTAATACTCACTTATTTAAGTTAAAAAACATTCTAAATAAAATAATTAAATATATCCTGAAGTTACTTGGTATTTATAGTACATGATTCATTCATAATGATTTTAATATGTTCGGTTTTGATAAATTATTTAAAAAAACTTATTTTTACTAGCTTATACAAATAAACACTGTTTAATTACTTGTAAGCATGTTATAATTCTAGATATAAGAAAAATATGAATGTAATTAAAACAAATTGTAAAAACATTTTGAAATCCGAAGTTGTAGTAATACTGCAGCTGAGCTATATCATTAAATATTAATTGTAATTCATATTAAAATATTTCTTGTTTTAAAAATGCTTTACTCAAAATAATTTAATTTTCTGCATATTATTAATGTTTATTAAATTTTTATTCTGCGTTCATAAGAAATATTGTATTTAAAAAGTTAACTGCCATGAATATTGTTTTTGTTATTTTCGATTAATAAGAATGTAAATACCTATTCTTTAACTATGTAACAACAGTAATTTTTCTTTTTATATATGTAAGAACTCTCACCTCCATTACAAGCAAGCTTAAAGGAGGTGAGCAAATTTATTGTTTTAATTATGTAAAATGTATAATGATGTATAAATCTTACAAAAAAAATAAATAAATGAAAAAGTAATGAGTTTAAAGTATATTTTTTTCATATACATTTGACATTAGAATTTTGATGAAATTCGTCAAAATCACAAAAAATAACTAACTGTATTTTACCTATAAGCTTATAGTTTAAATAGTTTATCGTGTTTTACTTCTTTTTATTTTATTATTTAACATTATTGGTTTTGGCAATAAATGTTATATCAATATTGTAGCTTAGTTATTAATACGTAATTAATTTCACTTCTTAATAAATTGATTTATTCTATATTAGAATATAATCTATAAAATGGTTGCTGAGCAATGCAACTACGGCGGATTGTACATATATATAATATAATATTTTTAATTATTTTTTCACTTAAAATTTAAATTTAAAAATATATTTTTTTGATGCTGAGCAGAGTATATACCTAAGAAACGTATTGTTTAATTAAGACGTGTTTTTTTCAAATTTAATATTTTTATTGCAAATAACCTACTTTGCTCAATATCATAATTGTATTATTCAAGTGCTTACCATTAAATCCAAATGAATGAATGAATAAAAAAAATATAAACATGAAAAATGGTAATTGGAGATCTAGCTATCAGCCCTCAATCGATGCAAATTCATACATGTACTCCTGACGTCGAAAATCTGAAGCTGTTTTTTAGGATAAAATGTTAGTCGATTGCCATGTTTGAGTATTAAGTAATTCATAAACATCAGGGAAGTTCAATTTACACGCATCTAAACCTATCAGATTCAGACAATTTGACTGCGTCGGATCGCGGACGATGTGGGTGGTGCACGGATGAAATTGTATTTATATTATATATTATGTCGCATATCCAGTTCTTTTTTGAATGAATAAAAAAGTAAATAATTACTAAAAATGGTAATTGGGTGTCTAGCTATCAGTCCTTAACCGATGCAAGTCGACACCTGTGCTAAGCAATGCACCTACGGCGGATTGTACCTCCTAACGTCGAAAGTCTGATGCTGTTTTGTAGGAGAAAAAGTTCAAATTACGTGTTAAAATTTAAATTAAGTTGTCAGATATCATCGGGGATAAACTATATAAACGAAATTAAACCTCCCATCAGATAGCCAATCAGACGATATGCATTAACAGTGCTTAATATCGTTTCTGAGCCGCAACGGATTTGCGTCCAGCACTGTCTCACTCATATGATTCGTATAATTCGTGTGTAATGAAACTCGAATATTCTTATTAATTGTCTTTTTAATGCTTATGACAATAATTACCGACTTATGTGTATTATTCCTAATACGAATACTTAATATAATATATACTATTTGAATATGTACCCAATTTATTCAAAAAATAAAATATTAATGCTCATACATAATCTGTATAATTTCAATACATATTTTAAATATTAATACATATCATGTACTTCATTAGGTAGGTAAAAAAATAGAATAAATATCTCGTACATCGATCAATGAGAAAATTAAAAGAACAAAGAAAAACGTCCGGAGGATCGTCGTCAGCGGTCGTACTCGTTACCGCGATCGCGACCGCTACGAACGCTCACACTCCAGTGCATATAGTGCTAAAACATCATTCAGGATTGAACTTAATATTCTAAAGTTGTATTAATTTATCATCACATTAATTATTTGATTTTTCCTTATTATTAGCTCTCTAAAAAAACTCAAAACATCGCATTACATTACTATTGACCGCACCGCTTAAATCGATTAGCTTTAACATATCATTCATAATGTAAACTTATAATCGTTCTGTATGGAACCTATAAAAGTTCAATTTTTATTTAATAACTAGCAATTGACAATCATATTCTTATTCTGTAATGCTTAAACTTTTAATAAATTTTATATATTTTTTTTCTATTTTACCTATTATCAAAAGACTTATTTAAAATTATTGAATATTTATTCTACTTTATTGCATGTACAAATATACAGACATTTGATATAGGTACATCATTTTATTTTAAATGCAGTGAGCAGGTAATCATTCAATAAAAGTACAGTAATTTATATCAAATTTTACTTACTTCAAATATAGATAAGTATTAAGTTTTTTTTTATCAGTAGTACTATACATTTGAATATTTAAAGATGCTTGTTCATATTTTTATATCTATCGCCCTATCGGCCGTTTCGCGTTCGACGCCGTCGCTAGGTCATTGACCGCACGGATCATCAGTTGACCACGCGGCTATATTGGTCATACGTTACCGTGGGATTTTTGCCGTTCGTATTTGCATGGACATGTCACAGGTTTTATTTTAATATATATTATTGTTACCTATTGCTATTATTTATTGTCAAATATTATACTATGTGTGTTGATATTTTTATACACTGTGTCTGGGCGCCCATATTATTTATATTAAATTAATTATTATTATCATATCATATTGTGCACAGCACTTATTCTAACTTTATTTTCATATTCTTTGTATTGAATCGGTAACTCCTACTCGACACCACAGTTAAAATATTTAGTCACCCTGGCCAAATGCTAGTTAATAGCTGGAGACGAAACAAAATCAATGTTATAGAACCTAGCACCAACGATTATGGACTTTTTTAATCAATAACGCATAAGATAAATTAAATAACAACGTCTATATTATTTCATAACTGTGATAAAATTAAATTATTAGTAAGTAATTAATTAATACATATAATTAATTGAAACTATTATTTTATTAGAATAATTTCAAATGTGTTACTCTCTTGTCCCTGTCCGATGGTGGTACAAGAAACTTTTTCTAGAAGACGAAAATCAAAGTTGGAAGATTTAATTCAATACAAAAAGGACAATCAAGAATAAAGAAAAATTCATCAACAGCATTTTTGGACGCCAAAACCTCAATGTTTATTAAGAAAACAGGGTAATGTATAATTTAAATACATAAATATTTTTTAAATTATATTATTTATGTAATTGTTAAAACATTAATATTAAAAATACTAGAGCCAGATTGCATATATGAACAATAATCACTTTAAACATTTAATAAATAAATAGTGATGGCCAATGGCTATTAACTAATATCTAATGATCACTTAAATATTTAGTGTCCTAAATCTGGTCCGTTACATTTTATTTAATCATATCATATTGATTAATTTTTCACGTAATCCTGCTTTAGTTTGTGTCAGTGCTATACCTTATAATAAAGTAATAAACATATATAACTATTTTCCTAACAAACACCGAGGAATCGCATTTATTTTAAATCATCTGTGATGAACTTTAAAATAATACTAATGGTATTTATATGAGAAATTAGATTTTATAGAATAATTTAGATACTAAATTTAAAATATATCAAATACACACATTATTATCCCTGTAGGTCATATATATATTTTTAATATTGATTATTGAATAAATATTTATGTTGATGTTTATATTTAAAAGGTTATGAAATCACTCAAATAATGAATATAATTAATTGTAAAGAAACCATTCAATCAAGTCATTCACATGATCAACATCAATCATCGAACCAGATCACATAATATGTACTTAAAGCTATTCCAATATTACTATTTAAACTATATTTATATTACTACTTAAAATAATCATTGATTTTTCAAATAATTTTTAAATTATTTGTACTTAACATAATAATGTGTATTTAAAATATTTGTGTTGACTTTATCTTCTCTTAGCAAATAATTAAGACATTAATAAATTATTAAATTAAATAGTATTTAATTTATTTGCTTTATTCTATTTTAATTTTAGAATTACTTCGACGTTAAAATAATTAATAAATGTAAAATGAAAATGGTCCATTTAGTCATTTTATATCAGGGATAGCTAATTTTTTTAACGTTTTGTACAAAAAATTACCTTATTATTCTCCTGCATGTTATTTAACTATAAAATATATTATAAGAAAAATGTAGGTACTACTTTAAATGTATTTATTGTTTTATTTAGTAAATGTATAATGTATTTAATTAATTAAAAAAAAAATAACAATACTTTATTATTTATTAATAATTTTACTTGATAAAGTTGTAACTTGTAAGTATCTAAAGTATAAAGTATTACGTATTTTAATTTTTGGGACACTTATTACAGATTCACCATCCATGTACTACGTTTTTGACTTTAATTTATAATACACTGTTTCTATTAGGTCCATTAAGTAATATTGAGTTGGATTGTCTGATTTAAACAAAACCTCGACATGTTAAAATTATAAAATCAATTGAAAACTATATATATATTAATAAAAAAGTTAAACTTTTAAACTATTATTGCTTTAAGTAAATAAGTACCTAAGTAAGTAATCATAATTTAAAATAAATTTTAATAGTACTTGTTCATATATTTATCAATTTCAATAACTGATTTTTCAGTAGATTATAAAATTACACCTTTATTATATAATAAATATAATTATATATAGATAAATATGTTACTTCCCTATTATTCATTAATTTATAGATTCACTCAAACGATCGGTTAATTTCTCACCCAAATGATACATACATTTTACGTACATTTTGAGTTATTCGCCCAAATGAATGACGCCCGAAGGGTTTATACCAAAATTCTAAAAATTAATTTTATATTAAGTTGTTTGTGTTATAAAATTAATAAATGAACATACTTTTTTGACAATATTTTCTGTTGTAGTAGTTGCTACATTTAGAAAGAAATTACTAACGAAAAAAAAAGAAATAAAACAAAATTCGTTTAATTCAAAAATTTGTCTGTAAACAATAAAAATAATAATTTAGATGATTATTATAAATACAAAAATTAGATATCTAAAGCTGTTTAATTTTTAATTAAAAAAAACCTAAATATGTTATATTATATTATAAAATGTTTAAAGAGACAATAGGTAGCAATGCATTTGTACATATATAATATAATATATTGATATTTGAATTATAAAATTCTTAATGATAAATCTTAAAATAATTGAAAAATTATTGTTCAAAAACACAAGTTTATTACAAATAAATAAGTAAAGATATAATTATTATCAAACTTAAAGGTAAATAGTAAAAACCTTGAAATTATTTTTTAATCTTATAATTTTAAAATGAAATAAATATTTTACTTTACTTAACTAATTTTTATATTTGAATTAAAAAAAAAAAAACCTAAATTAATTATAAAATTTTAGTTGAAACATATGTATTTTATCATATTAATCCACTAATATTTAAATTTTAAACAAATTTTAATTACCACGAGTCCGTGATAAATAGGAGTATGCTGATAGGAAGCTGATACTGGTTTCAATTAAGCTAGAGTTTATGTCAACGGCGCACTTTCTAAAATCTCACACATTAAAAAATAAAAAGTTATGTATTGTTAATAGTAGAAAACGGAGAAAGTTTTAAGTTTTACTGTAGTATTTGTGATAATAATAAACCAAGTATATATTTTTATTATTTATTTAGAAATATTCCTATACTATACATACTATACTCAAAACTTATTTTGAAAATATGGTGTAAACAAATTAATGGGTGCACGAGTAGTCATACATAAATGCACCACCAGAAAAATTTTCGCCCCGTATCGTCAATTAAAAATATCTGGCGCCGCCACTGCAGTTGTGTGACGAGTGGCTATTACGTGTAGCGGTGACTGTTGGACGGGGGACCGTGGGACTGTAAAGTCGTGTGGCTGTTGTGCGGTTCCGTAAAAAGCTTAGCCCCCTAACCCGTCACCCCTAGTTACGCCGATGTATAACAATGCCCGGATTTCCTACTTTGCACGTAACATATACAAAAACAAATGTCCTTTATAAACTTGTAGGTAGGTACCTACACTTGAATATTTTATAGACAAAATAATAACACCGAGTTAAACTTATTTTTCAACTGTGACAAGAGACAAATATACAATAATGAAAGTTGTAGATATATGTATAATATGGGTGAACAACATGAGTTATGTTTCACTTGTGATACATTTAACGAATACCTACCTTGGTTACACTAAAGAGATTATATTTTAGTTTATTTTATAGATTTTTATGTTCCACAAATTTCCGCATCTTTAATCGTTGAAATATTTGGTATAAAATTTATATTTTAATAAAAATTACTCAAATCATACAACTAAATACCATATTCTAGCGAATATAACTGTACAAATGTTAAGGTTAGCTATGTTCCAAGAAAAAAATTTTAAAAAAATAAGTAAATTTATGTGAAAAATGTATTATAATAATTTTTATAATATCATGTTTTAAATAAAGAATATATGATATAAATAATTAAAAATTATGTAATGTTTGTTTATCTATTGATGCGTAGAATTAATTGATGTCCGGGCGATGTACAATCACAATATAACTGCTAGTACTAAATAATATCAAATAATAATAATGTTCATACTTACCACTTGTCTCGATAGAATGATTTTCACACGGTTTTTTCCCATTCATCAATACTTATAATACTTTTTTTTACAACATATAGAGGTACCTATATAATCGTGACTTCCCCAATTCGCCGACACCCCAGTTCGCCAACTTCTTGTACTTGACGTCATATAGATTGCATAAAATGAAAGAGGCATCATTTTATTTTTGTGTTATATCCAAATAAATCTCTATTGGCAACAATCATTCCTATTTCAAAATCAATTTGAAATGTTTTTGGTTTAAAAGCCAAATCAAGGCAGCTTCTTTAATTATATTGAACATTCTCTTATAAGTATTATTGCTTTTATTCGGTAAAAGAGCTTAAACCTAAATATAAATAAATATATGAATGTAATATATTATAATGTATAAAAATATAAATACATAATATGTTAATAAATATATATATATTAATTTTTTAAATGATAACATACCATAACCATTGGCACCATAACACACATTATAAAACAATGTAATGTGTATATTTGCATAAATAATTTGATAGTGGATTTAAATATACCATTCACTGTCGGCGAATCGAGAAAATAGAAACTTTATTAATAATTTGTCGGTGGATCAAGACGTCGGCAAACTAGACTGTCGACGAAAAGGGAACATTTTAAAAATATTTTAAAATTAGTATATTTGTCGGCAAACTAAGTTGTCGGTGAATTGGAATTCAACATAGTGGATATGAACCTTAATACTATATAATCATTTTATATTATATATTTATTATTATTTTTTTTTTATTTATATATTTTAATATAAAATTATCATATAATATTAAATTGTATACATTAAAAAAACACATACAATTTATTTTTTGGTATGGCTAATACCTACAGTAAAACTATAAGGATACAATAAATGTTCTTGTATCGAAAATTATAACTCACTTGTTATTAGTTCATTTTTTTTTTTTAATGTAATGGTTGTTGGTTTATCAAAATAGGAAAGTTGCCTCAAAGTTTTATATTTTTTTGTAAAATGTGCAATTTTTAGTATTTTTAATATAAATAATTTTTTATTATTATGCTTTTAATAATTTTTGTGGTGAATAATAAAGTTCTAAATTTAAATAATGTTTCTTTCAATGACTTATTTAAAAAAAGAATTGAGAATGAGAAAGTTGGAAAATTGAAAAAATTGTGACTAACGATTTTTAATTTTTTTTTATTACGATAATTATAACTTATTATAAACCTTGTATTAAATTTTAAGGATTTTTTGGATAGTCGATTTTTTTTTATAGACATTTATAAAAAAAAAAAAACAGAAAAGTTGAAAATGTCAATTGTCTATAAATTGTTAAATGGTCAAAATATTTGGAAAATTTAATCCTAAATAGATAACACTAATATAAACATTTGGTGAAAATGTCAAGTATTTACAATGATTTGTTTTTGAGTTACGGCAAAATAAAAAAATCCATTTTGTCGACACGTTATGAATTATATTCGTGTTCGCTGATCAACGGGTTTATTTTTATCATAAATATATCTATAGGTAATCGGTGTGCTCGAATCAATTATGTATATTTTATAATTATTTTATTTATCTATAATCACCAATAAATTACTATAATTAATAATACATAAATATATTTATACCTTCATAATACTCTCAGATGTTTGAAAAAAATAATTGAATAAACATTTAAACAAATAGCTTTTTTAAATTGAAAAGTCAGATTATGTTTATATTGTTTATAATATCGTCGGAAATGATATTTGAAAATTAATTTCAAAATAGGTAATTACATAAATTCAATTACATCAAATAAATTGATTATGGTAAATTTCCTACTCTACACATCACGTGCTAATTTGTGGTATTCGGTAGGAATATTTTGGCAAAGAAAAAAATTATAAAATCGCTTTATTTCATTTTTTTAAATTTCTGGTTTGATTGTGCATACTCATGTTAATTGCATGCAGCATGCTAATGATAATTATACCATATAAATTTCATTCCAGCTTGTATAATATTTATTATGTAATATATGTATTCCTCTAAAATTAAAATTTTATCATATAATAGGTACATTATATGTGTAGTCAGAATCATTCATGTAATTATTATTCAAACTTCAAACAAATATATTTCATGTTTATTTTGCAACATTTTATGTATATTTTAAAACTAAGCTTATACTAATACTATTATATTGTATTGTCTATTGATAGAAATAAACTTATCATATTATTATTATTATTTTATACCTTTCTATTTTATTATGTTCATTAATCAGCAGTTAGTATAATTCAAGTACCATATCTTTTGTTATAAATTGGATATTGCCTGTCTTTATTAAAAAATGAAATTGTTATTATTATTAAATATAAATCCAAATAAAAAAAATAGTTACATGATTTTTTACAATAACCATTGGAATAAATTGATCGTAAATTGGATGCATTCTTCGTAGGTAAATTTCTTCACTAACAGTTCACGATGACAACCTTGTGTTATGGACTTTGCTATTAATAAGTATATTAAAGAAGATTATAAATTATACATATTTATTCCCTTTTTATAATTTGTGTGCAATTTAACATTAATTTTATGAGCTGAGCTATTAGCAATTCATTGATTAGTTGTATGACGAATGACTTCTGCAATCAGACAATGTTAACTAATGACGATTGCCTAATACCCTAACACCAGCGATTAATCACTGAACTATCACTAGTTTGGAGGAGGAGATCTGGCTGTTCTGTTGACTCAGTTGGTAATTTGGTATGCATAAAGTGGGTCATTTTAGACTAAATAGACTATAGTTGTGCGGATTAAATGTTTCTTTATAACAAAATCTTAAATATCTAGTATAATGTACAGAGGTAAATAAAAATGTACATCACCCCTGCATGAATAAATCTCATATCCAACACTATGCCAATTGGTCAGAATTATTACAGAATTACATGCCATTACCAGCCTGTGTTATGAAACAATTCTCCGAGATCATTAAATAATTTTAGTCTTAATATAATATGCCATGATTATTATTGTATTGAGCAAATGATAAAACTACTGATAATTTGTGAATAGATTATAAAAACATTACTTGCTAATGGTTCGTGTAATTCCCGCTATTAACCATCTCCAAGATTAGAATTAATATTGTTTAAAATTAAGAACTGTACCAAATATAATATGTAAACAATTTTTTTGTAAATACACTTAAAAAAAGTACACTATAAAATATTTAGTTTTAATAGCCAAATGAGACAAAAGTAAAAGAAATTTCATTTTATAATTTATTTTTATAAAATGTTCTATTTAACTATCTATTTAAATAATGAGGACGTAGTGAACAAAACTGTGCACACTATATTGTTTTCACTACACTCTGTTCCAAATAAGAAGACTTGTGCGCAAACGACAAAATTACGTTCTGTATTCTGTTTGCCATTGAAATTAAATTGTGCGGCAGCTGAGACACATGAACAACAATCAACAAATAATTATATTAGTAATGATTTGACAGCCATTGTAAGAATAATACATTGCTCCATGACTACGCCCAACTGTACCAATGTGCAGGTCTCATTATCCACAACCCCTATGCGCGAACAGAAGTCTTCTTTTTTGGAACAAAGTATACTAATATCTGTTTATTTTCAGAGATATGTTTTATAAATTAAAAAAAATGTAGAATCTTCACTTTTAGGTAACTTGCACAATAAAGGTGAAATTTGAAGTTTGCAATAAGGATTAACTATTATTGAAATTTGATACCTAACTTTTACATACACAACAAAACAAACTAAAAAGGTAAAACTATAAATTTAATTCCAAATTTAAAAAGATAAAATCTATTATAGGTACTTTATTCAATAATACAAAAAAATATTGTTAGTAGTTAATGAAATTTTATAATAGCAATAATGTTTTTGAATGTTAAAATTAATATTATACAAATGATATGAAAAATAGTTTTTCTTGAAGTTAAAAAAAACCAGTACTTTATCATACAATATTATTAAAGATAAATAAAATGAAAATATTTAAATATTAATTCATAAAAATAATTAATAAGTTGAATGCCTTATTCCTTAAGTATACAAAACTTTAAAAAATATAACAATTCATCCAATTCAGAGCAGGGAGCACGTCGGAGGGTCAGACCAGTGAGGAACGCTAATTTATGAGCCAACTGACATGGAGCAGGAACCCGTACAGTACTCTAGAAATATGTTATAAAAATATTTTATGGGTATAATAAAAAATAGTCCATCAAGGTATACTAACCGACCAATTGTAGTACATATGAGTCAACTTAAATGTAAGTCTTTGCATAATATCGGGAGGAAGTCCAAGAGTGTCTTCAATCACGTGATAATGGGTAGGAGTTACAGTACCCTGTTTTACATGTTGGGAAATTAAAAAGAAATTGTACCTGCAAAATTATAATATTAAATTATTACATTATGTTTACTTGCCTGTTTTTCTACTACAGTATATTAACAACATAGTTTGTATATGTACTTATACATAAATGGTGGTACTCTAACAACAAGATAGATAATTAACATAGAGCATAAACTATATAATGGTTTTGACAGTATCTTTGTTTCTTAATTTTAGTACATACATTATATAGAATTATAAAGGAGAATAGAGGGGCACGCACAGGAATGTTTTTGATCAATATTTTGTTTGTATTGGGTTAGAAATGATAACAGAAAATAAAATTATCATCTAATAAATTTTATATCTATATTTTATACTTGTTTAAATCATTCATTTATTGTCATACTCGACCATATTTCGAGTTTTAATTTGTTACAAACATATTGTGATTAAATAATATGCTAGAGTGTGTAAAAAATCAAAAATTAAAGAAATTTAAATCTTTTCTAAATTGTTACACAGGATATTGAACAGTTTGAATCACATGAGATGTGTATTTTCTAACAGGCAACAAGTGCACAAGAACAGTGATTACAGAAGAACTTCAATTAACTGGGTAATGGTGGAGAGCAGTCACATGAAATAAATGAAAACCAGTTAATCAAGGCTTCAACAATATTACATTGTCATACTATAAGTTATATCGGGGCTTAAAATAATAAGTAATTAATCATTATTTATCGTTGATAGAAATGATTTTCCTTACTTCACTTCTATTTTCTAATTTTTAAATTCACAAGGTCAAAATTAAAATTAATATAATATACTGCTTTCGTACACCTATTTCTTTACTTTTGGTACACACTAGTCTTCAAAAAAAGGAGCAATTAATCGCAAAAAAGGATAATCAATTCTACTGTGTATATACATATACACACAAAAATAATAAATGTTAATTACTCATAAAAATTACAAAGTTACTTTGATCCCACTTAAAAAGTATGAAGTTTGATAAAAATGTAAAATAGTTTATATATAGCTTACTTGGTTGGGTCTGTAACAACAGTATCAATAATTGTACCAGGTTGAGGATTTTGAGGTCCTTTAAAACCAGGAGCAAAAAATCTACTACTAATTCGCTTAGTAACTGTAACAAATGCGAATGGAACAGATTTTGGTCCATACACTTGTTTACAAGCAGTCTAAGAAAAAAATTTAAATCAATAATCAGTAAATTAAAAATAATTTTAACAAACCTACCTGCAAAAGTTTAACTTCTGTGTTATGAACATGTGATATTTGACCTTCTCCAATTCCATCTCTATATACAACAATGGAAGTAGGTAATGTACCATTTTTGGCTTTATACTTCATCAGGGCCTCTGAAAAATAATATACATTTTTATAATTCTTTTGTTTGTTTATCACATAAATAATGTAAACAATGTTTGTATTATAATCCTTTATTGTCATTTATTCTTATAGCATAACTCCTCAACAATTTTCAATACCCCCCCCCCCCCGGCGATAGAAAGTCTAAAATAAACACTGCTCAAGTGGTGGCATGTTATGTACAGGAGTGTCTCACATTTCTAAATTTCATATACTATCCTCTCGGTGAATTAACTATAGGAATAAAGATTGAAATAATTTGTTGTAAATGTATTCAATTGATATATATATATATATCAATAATGAAACATTTAACTAGGATCTGTACATAATTCTTTATTATATTTATAATAATAATATAATATATGTTTCCAAGGCAAATTTTTTGAGATTAAAATGATCAGCCAATAACTGATGAATTGTAACCAGTTGAACAGAATACATTAAGAATTGTATGTATCTTTAATCCTTAGAAACATAAGTTTAATAGTAGTTTGTACGTTTATAAGAATATAGAAAATGTACATAAATACTTAAATAAGGGTAGACTAAAAAAATCACATTGAAATCTCAAGTACATACTAGTTATGCCTATAGCAAAATTTACAGAAAGTTCCTCTCTGCTTTCATGAGCTTCAACACAACTATAATAACTTGTATGAGCATCGTTCATGGTAGCTACCAAAGCTCCAAATGATATATTTGTCCGTTGACTGTCATGAAATACATCAAAACCAATAATCATCAATCCCTAAAAATATAAAATTAAAAAATACAAATAATTACAATTGAATTTGTATACTAGACAATATCAAATATTACTTTTTTAAGTATGGTAACCTGCCAAGGAGCGCCACCAAGTTTGCAATTAATTTGTATAGCTATTTTAGTGCATATTGACAAGTTGTTTTTCTGCACATTTTTCAACAGTACTACTTGGGATGGTACTGAAAACAAGTGTTTATGATAAATACATACAACAATAAATCATATATATATATATATATAAGAAATATACCTGCTCTATCAATACATAGTTTACGTTTAATTAAACTATAAATATCACCACGTGACGATGGAATAACATTTAAAATCAATGCTGGATTCGATTCATTGATAATTTGTTCAATATGTGTAAAAATGTATTGGCTCGGCCATCATTCATGGGAACTCTAGAAATTATACTTGTAGTAAGTTTTTAAGAAAATATTACATTAAAAAATATTTACATGGCAGGCCTAGGTAGTATAAATGTCATTCCTTGCGCAGCTTTTAAAAGAGATTGAGCAAAAACATTAACTTCTCTACAACAGTCCCTCGGAGCTAAAATATCCCAATGCTTCACAATTGCAGAAGTGAACATTGGTAAAACACGTAAATGTCTTGTCCAGTCTGCTTCATCGCCACCATTATACCCTCGAGTACGACTAAGAATCGGTTCTGGTGGTAAAGTTCGAGCAGTTAGTTCAACAAGTCTATTACTTAATGTTAGATTTCATCTCTTTAATTCAGTAACAGTCTAAATAACATAATTATTGTAATCAATTAAAAAATGTTTGCAAAAAATTGAATTAGAATAAAAACAAATGTATAATGTATCATAAGTTAAATAGAATGAAAATAACTTACATCAGGTGTATTAAGAAGGCGATTTGCAAAATTTGTAAGTCTATCCATGCGTTCTTTGGGATTCACACGGGTATGCATAGCCATATCTTTCATAAGTGTGTAATTATTTCTATAATTTAAAACAATTGTTTACAAATAAGTTTAATAAGAATTAAGTTAAGTTAATTTTAAATTGATTACCTCATGGCATCGGTTATACCAGTCATAATACATAATTCAGGAACAAGATACACCAATGTATCTTCAACTCCAAATTGTCTTATAGATCTTTTATTTTTTGAAATCAACAATGGTTGTTTGCCACCTCGAATCGGTAAGTTCCATTTCTAATACAGTAATTATTATGTTAGTTTAGGTTTATGATAATGAATAATAATAATTAAGTACTTCTTTGTAATATTGCTCATAAGTCATTTTAGATCCATATTTTTTAATAAATTCTAAATTAAGATCAGAATTTTCATCTACGTCATCTATTCTGTATGTTTCATTGTTGTATTTAGTCATCACTGTGGTACCCACAACACCAATTTTAAAGTTAAACTAAATAATAAAATACATTACATAATATAGTATATAAGTATTGATCAAAATTAGTTAAACTGAAATCCTACAATATGATTATAAACTCACCATCCAATCTTTGTTACGATGTCTATCGGCAACACACTGATTAAAAAAATCCAGTACAGTCTCTTGGCGCATGACTTTAGTAGATATTTCTGCACATAATAAAATGTTATCTTCATATCTACCAATGGTTGTTTCATACCCTGGCCAAAGTTGAAGCTTGTGTTGAGCCATATCAATCTAAAGCAATTATAAGGAGTCAGAAAAATAATAAACAAAATATTTTTGGAATAAAAAATTTACTTTAGCTTTTGAATCGTAATAGTTTCTTCTAATTAATGTTAGATTCAGATGTCGAAGGCAATTACGTAAAAGTAAGTTGAAAACTTGGATGTTAGCATGAATCCCCAGTTTCTATTACATTTGTAAATTTCACTGTAATAACAATCTTTTGATCATCTTGGCGACGTAAAGATGTAAGATCAAAAGTCTAAGTCAAAATATTGAAATTAACATAACATCATAAAGTTGGGTCGCTCAAATAATCATTAAACATCATCTTACAAACGACCCTTAACATAATTTAACGGCTATCATTTAATTAATTATAAAAAATTGCTATCTATTAAATTATTCCTGATTTCTTATAATCTAATACCATGAAAACAATAATCAATAAAATATAAAAACATTTAAAAGATTATATTTTACTTTTAACAACTTACTGGTGGATCATATCGACTTCCAGAAAACAACATTGATTCATCAAATAAATATCCTCCCAAACGTCCTCGGTGCTGACCTAATAAGCTTCTTTTAATGCTAGTTCTATTTTCTTCAGGATTGAAATCAACTCTATACTGATATAAACACCAATTTGTATATGAAGTGATTGGAAAATGATTTGCCAACAATTTTACTGGTTGCCCAGAAATTCCTAAGAAAAATAAAAAAATATAACATATTTATAATATAAATAGTATTAATGTGCAGATATCATAATACATTAGAAACTCGTTTAACCAACACTGTTATCGACTATCATCATAAAATATATTTAAACTATAAATACATTCCTTGAGAACAATTATATTAATTTATATTATAAAAGTGCTCGTATAGACCAAAGAAATCGTACAAATTAGTTTCATAAGTGTATGTACTTCGACAAACAGCACTACTACTTACGGTTAGTTATTAGTTAGACCTTGTTATCAAATTTTCATTGTAACTAATAACAAAATAAAAATTTGTTATGATGTAAAAAATATGTATACATATTTCAGTTTTCTAAATTTCTGAGAACACTGTTTTAAGTGCATATATAGTTTTAAATTATGTACAGCTAATTTTTCTAACCTATCGGAATATCGGAGTATTCTGAGTGATTCTTTCAAAGTAGTATGTAAAAGGGGATTCTGGAGCCTCATCCTCATCCTCATCCTCAGCCCTCATCCTCATCTCTCATCCTTATCCTCATCATTTCATTAACTGAGCAGCCGCCCGATCCGTGACGTATACGATATACCCCGCTACCCCGCTCTTCCATCATCCTCATCATCTCATTAACTGAGCCGCCGCCCAATCCATGACGTATACGATATACCCCGCTACCCGGCTCTTCCATATCAATTGGCCGCCGCCACCAACACTGCCGTCGCGCGAGGAAAATAATTAAAAAATTTTATTCATCGGACCGGGATTCGAACCCGAGCCCACCGCAACCCGCCGCCACCGCAACCGCAACCCGCCGCCGACGCCCGATCGCGTACGTGCACGACTTGTATTATTGTTATCATATACGTATGCATACAACCAGTTATCATTTGTTATCATTTGTTATCACATGGTATAATATACGTGCGTGATATATATTTAATCAGTTATCATACATTTAATCAATTATCACACATTTAATCAGTTATCACGTGTTATCAAACATTATATTTTTTAATATTAATTATTTTAATATATATATCACTGACGTATTTACAATAAGAGACATTTATCTGTGTTCAAATAAATATCAATAAATTGAAAGACACTTTCGAAGTACAATAAGATACATTTCCTACCATTAGTAGGTACAGTAGGATTAAATATCAATATTCAAACACATTTCTTAACGAAAACTATTATTATTGAAAAACGCCATAGCAATGTTCATTGAAAGGCACTCCCGCCGTATTGACGATAATAGGTATTCAATTAAATATACACTGCCCCACAATGATAAAGACACTTCCTGCCATTACAAATCGCCACCGTATTGTCATTACCTGTCATCACTTAAAGGACAATTATTAAAGGATAAATACCTACTATATATTACACTAAAGATATTAAAATGCATATTAGTGAATAACACACATTAATGACTGATATTAGTACCTTCTGCCAGACGTATACAGTGTAATATCAATTAAGTATCAATATTCCCATTCGTTTATATAAATCCTGAAAATAGTCAACAGTCCTCCAGTACGTTTTAAACCGTCGTATACGCGTCTTCGTGTTTAATTTTTAAATATTATTTTTTTTTCTTTTACTATTACCTTAAACAACATGTTTAAATGCGAACAGTATATTTTCGCTGATAGATCATTTAAACATTAAGAGACAATGATATGTATTCAATTAAATATTCACACACCACCTGGACATTAGTTATTCGCTATAATAATCTATTACTTAATTATATTTTAATATACACTAATAATACAAGTATCTACCACAAGAAGCATTAGTTCTTCATAGCGTATATTTACATTAATATCCCTGATTCAAACACAATAGCGTTTTGTCCAATATCGATGTGCCCAAACACAACCAGTTAGGTTAATGTGTTGAAATTTAAAGAATGTATTGATACTTAATAGCATAGACACATATCATGTCATTAGCAAACGACACACATCGCATCTCCGAAATTATACACCAACAACGATTTAAAAACTTATAAATCTATATTAAATCAAACATCGGCTCACTTAACAGCAGACGGAAAGAAGATTAAAAAAGGTGGGAATAAATATACAGATATAATTCAAAATCTGTTTCCATCTGGCAGTGGACTATCTGTGAAACTACAAAAACATAATTTAGTGTACTGGAACGACCCCAACGAATTAGTCCTTCGTTTGCAATTACTTTTAGCTTCTAAAGCTGCTGGTAATACAGGTGTTTCTAACGAAATACTTTCAATTTTTGAAGAATTGCGCGAAGCCGGATTTATAAAACATATTCCAAATGTCTAAACGAGATATAGCTAATGAACTACACAAACCTGCTAGAAAAAATTATACAAGGCATAGAGTTAATGTTTACGGTAAAAACGATCTTTGGCAGGCCAACTTGGTCGAAATGATACCGTATTCGAAGAAAAATAAAGGCTACAAATATATTCTATGTGTTATTGATTGTTTTACAAAGTTTGCTTGGACAATACCATTAAAATCTAAAACTGCTAAAGAAGTTTCCAGCTCAATGTCTAAAATACTGCATAAACGCACACCAAAACTATTACAGCTCGATAATGGTAAAGAATTTTACAATTCTACATTTGATGCGTTAATGTCTAAATACAACATACATAAATATTCGACTTATAGTACTATGAAAGCGTGTATTGTAGAACGTCTTAACCGCACACTGAAAGAAAAAATGTTTAGAGAGTTTACGGCCCGAGGTTCACACGAATGGATTTCTATTTTACCTTCATTGATTGACGAATATAATAATTCAAAACATAGGACCATAGGCATGACACCAGTGCAAGCTGATGCAGATCCAACATCTGTGATGATAAAGCAACGTAAAATTATTAATGGAAAAATTAAATTTAAAGTTGGTGATAACGTTCGTATCAGTACGCAAAAAGGTGTGTTTACAAAAGGTTATTTGCCGAGCTGGTCTACGAAAATATTTAAAATTGTTAAAATCAACGAAACTTTACCTACTACTTATCAGCTACAAGATTATAGTGGAAAACCAATTGCTAGCTGCTTTTATTCAGAGGAAATATTGAAAACAAATTATCCAAATGACTTTTTAGTAGAGAAAATTATACGTAAGAAGGGGAAGCAAGTTTTTGTGAAATGGCTCGGGTTCGATAATACACACAATAGTTGGATAAATACAAGCGACATTAGAAAATAGTGACAGTCAAGTTGCAGACATGAACGTGTTTGGTAGTTCTCAGTCTAGTGAAACTAATAAATTTTTAGTAAACCTCGAACAGTCGATCAAATCGTTTTCGTCTAGATTAGATAAGATCGAACATTTACTCGAAGAAAATCATAAATCCGAACAATTTCAAGAAGAACAAGTAGAAGCGGTACAATTGACATGTATACAGATAGCTGAGCATATGACAAGAGGCGAAATATCATTACAATCAATCAAACAAAGTATAGACGAAATTAAAAAAATAATACCAGCTATACTCAGTCGTCTTAATACTATTGAAACGTATTATAAAGACAAGCCATAATGACTTCGGCCATCTTGGACATGCAATGTGTACTTGGCGTCAACAATAAATATATGATTAAAGAAATGTCTATAGTAGACACGGCAACATGGGCGACCCAACACTGGATTTTTAAACATTCAAAATCGATGGAGGATAACAAAAGTCGTAAAACCAACAAGTGGCTGGAGCGTAATTATCATCAACTAGCTATAGAATTTGGTGATGTCGAGTACGAAGAAGTCGGCAATATATTGAATTCATTAAAATTCAGATGTATTTACGTCAAAGGCGAACAGAAAAAACAAGTTCTTATGGAGTATATACCACACGTCGCACTCATCAATATTGAAGACTTGGGCTGCCCTCGTTTGGATCAAATATGTGATGACGAAACTTTACCTTGTTGTATTTTTCATATGGAATTTAATCCTAAACAATGTACATTTTATAAAGTTTTTGCTATAAGAAAATGATTTATAAATAATTCTTAAAAATATAACAATAATAATATTTTAACATTGTTTTTTATTTTACATAGGTAACCTAATATTTCCAATAAATGGTTATAGATAACATTAATATACATATAAATTATTCAAGTGATATTTACAATTACAATACATAACAAAAAAAAAACATAGTATTTAATTATTTTGACATGCATTCCCTTAGAAGTAATCTCATTAAATCTTTATCCGATTCCTCCCACTCACGCCCAGCAACGTCTACAGTAAACTCATGATCTGGCCAATCAACAATCTGCTCGTTATCATCCCTATAAAATTATAAATATAAGTAAAATAATTTGAAAAATATAGAATAATTTAAAAACTTACTCTAAACTATAATGACCGTGAGCCAGTGTATGTATTTTATCGTCTAGCGCCACTCTTTTGTCATCGTAGTTGTTGTATGTCAATTTATTTGTTTTGATTGTAATTAGCTGATGTTTGAATGAGCGAATGGATACATTTTCTGTATATTTATCAAGACTTTCATCTTCGAACAAACACTTAACATGATCCTCCAACGTCATATGGTTTTTAACCACATGCTGTCTTACACCCTTCGCCTTGATCTGCTCTCTCACCACATCCTCTTCTCCTGTATATATGTTGTACACGTATGATTTTGCACGTAGTGCACAAAACTCTGTCATTATATGTCCTTTTGCTTCATCAGAGAAAAACCCGGGCACCTTCTTCCTAGCTGTAGTGTAGCACGGATGGATAGGAGGCAAGTCCGACGAGTCTAATCTATCCATCAAGTTGGGATTCTCAATCAAGTCTTTGTAAAAATCTTCAGTTTTAATATGGTATACCAACGAATCTGAAATAATAATTAATATATATATATTAAGTTTATACTTCAAATTAGTTTTAATATGTTTACCAATATCAGTATACATAAGTTTGATATTATCACCATAGTGCTTCTGCATTACGTTGTAGTGATAATCGTACATCTTCGTCTTGGAAATGTCAAGAACAGCAAATCCTATACAAAATATGTTAATAAATGTAAAATAGAAAATTTAAAGTGTATTTACCAATATATATAGGCTTATCAAATTTGATTATTTTGTTTTCTAGTGCCACCGCGTTCAGGTTTTCGTTATAGTTAGTAGCATGTTTAAATGTCGTCTTATTAATAAGTTTTTGTAATCGTCTTTCACACGACACCAACTCCATCTTCATTTCCTTTCTTTTCGATTGCATAGTCTTCCCTGAAAAAAGAAACTGTTGGTAATATAGTTAAATTGGATAAAGTAAAGTAACATACCAAATACCGCATTATTCATTAATTTGAAAAAGTCTTTCTCAAAGTCGTTCTGTGCCTTCTTCCTCATCTCTATGTTTAAGTTAATGTAATTCGCCAACCATGCAGACTGGCTAAATTCTAAAACTCTATTCACCTATAAATTAAGATATAATGTTAAAAATCTGTTTAAATCTTGTAAAATAAAAATATTTACTTTTTCAACTATTAACCCATTTTCAATTGCCTGCTGTAGGTTCCGGTAATGTATAATATAATTTTTCTTCTGCTGAAACGTTGACATCAATTTTTTCACCTTTGAGCCTGATGGTATACCGTTTTGTGACAGTAAAGGCAGATCATTATGTTTATCATGTAAATGTTGTGGGTATGAGACATCAATTTCGTATACTCGCCCTTTGTCTGACGTTGGTGACATCTCACTCGGTCCGTTCAAGTTGGATTCAACCCAATTGAAGTCACCGTATGGCATATACTGACACATAGCCCAGCCATAGAGATTATTACCTGTAAAGTTTAAGTTTGAAAAATTAATAATAAAAAAAAAAAAAGTAAAATAAAATAAATAAATAAATATATTTACAGTCCTGGTATATCAACCACGATTTCTCCTTAGTTTCGTCATAGTCTGGGGTCTTTATATTATTGGCTTTGGCATGTCTCATGCTTGCCTGCACTAATCCACCACGAATACCTATGAAGAATATACAAGATTATTATTATACACGTAATTTTAAAAATTATATTGATATACTAACCATTCTCATACATTAATAACATATCGTAATTACTCAACAGCTCCAACTTTTTCCCGGTAAACTTCAACATCGCGTCAAAACTTAATCCTGGTGCAGTAAAATAATACGCCGCGTCCAAGTTGTATGTCTTAAGGCACACATCGCGAAATTTTTCAAAAACGTCCGCCAGCAGCAACACGTCGATTTTCAAGTACAGATCACTGTACTCGCCCAACGTCTTGCAACCGAAGTGGTCCCGTGGTCCCAGACCTCCTTTGCATGCGTGTATTCCTCTTCCTTTATTCCCGACTCGTTTAACGTGCTATAAAAGTCCCTCTTTCTCGGTAGTCTCTCTTCATCCAACCTGTCCCAACTATCTGTGTACTCGTACGGGTACACTCCCTTCTGAGTCACGAGCGACATATCGACTTTATTAAAAACTTTAGCGGTCTCTCTGAAGTTCTCCAGACCTGGTGTTACAAGATTTTTAGCTAGAGTTGATAGTCCTGATGCCATGAATCTAAAAGTGTCTATGAAACGGATTTGGAATTTACTTGACACATATTTAGAGAATGATATGTATTTTTCCTCAGTGTTTGGTATTACTCTAATAGTCTGGGTGTCATAACCAAGTTCTGTGACTATCAGATGCGCGTCATAGTTGGACAAGTTATGGAAGTAACACGGTACAAAAACGGGTGTTCGTAGTTTTTGGTTGCATACATTGCAGAGAGTTTGACGGTATTTTCCTGTGAGATGGCAATGGTCAGCTGTCTTACGATATAGTACCTCTGAAGGTGGGGTAAACTCGATTTTGCATAGGTTGCAGTGCGTCGCTGCTTCATGAACTTGTATGTCGTCTGCGGACATATTTATTGGAATATTCGTTTTCAATAACTTCTCTATCTTTAATGCTATTTCAGACACGGTTTCGACAAAATGTCTCGCCACGTCCTGTCGACTCTTACTTCCTCGATATAATGTTGGTTCCGTTGGTATCTCATGTCTCGCTAATAGCTCTATCGGTACGTCATTGCTCGCCTTCACAATGAGTCCATAGCTCATCGCTTCATGTCTGTGCATTATTTTTGTATTTCCCCCCTTCTTCTCATCCGTCTTCATCAGTATAGTTTCGAAATCTGCATATATTACTATAGGATGTCTCTGAGTGTTTCTCCATGCTTCAAATTGCAGACATTCACCTTCTTTCGGCATCACCGGTAATATTGGCTTATGTGCACCGCATATAAGCTTATGCTGAGTTAACGCCTCAAGCCCATTCAATTTATATTTATATCTTTGATTGTCAAAGCTGGTAAAGCACCTTTTGCAAAATACGACACTCTCTTTATGTCCAGTCTTTTGAGAGCGTATAAGGCGTGAAAAATTCGAGATGTAGATGTAATGCGACCCGCTTTCGTCTGCTACCAACAACAGATCAAAGTGGTTGGCTTTCTTCTCATCAACGACACGTAGCGGGTACACCTCGTACGTCGGATATTTACGCGGTGGCTGAAACTTTTTGTCTAACCCATACACATTCACAGAGACAGTCGGGTTATTATATTCGAATTTCTTAACGTCGGATAATGGCGTTGGGAACGATATACCATTGAAATTGTATTTGTCCTCGTGTTGTCTATAATTTTCTCCTATACGTTATACCGCCGGCCCTGTCACATGCTTGGCTAATACAGCCCACTTGAAGCACTGTTGGTCTACATTCTGAGGATTTATTGTACCCCGTTTTCTATCAATATACGCAGGCAGCGGTATGTATTTGTACACGGTCAACAATAGCCCATCTATAGATTCCAGGGTAAACCCGCTTCCTCTGCTAGTATAAGCTTCTTCCTCGGTCAATAATTTTATATAAGCTCTTTCAATAATCTCAGCAATGTTACTTTCCGAAAAAACTTCAACTGCTGATGTTTTAAACGTCCTATTTTCGGACGAATTGGATACGTTTGATCGGTTATAAGTAGCCTCGAGCTTCAAGCTAAATTTTATTGGATGTTGTTGCACGTGATTTTTCATCATGTCTGACAGATCCGGTGTAAGAGGACGTAGAAAGTCGGTATAATTTTTAACATTATTGAAATTTTTTGTGAAATACCAGATGATTTTTCGACCCGCTGACGATGAAATTTCAACTAACCCGGGGGACTTCACCATATCCATGCGTGCTTTTTTCGCTCTAGCAGCCGAAGTGGTGTTGGCGGTGGAAACTCGTTTACCGTTTACGTCCGTAGTTGTATAAGAGTTAAAAATAAAATTAAAAAACCCCTAATAAATCTAAAGAGAAACTAATTTTCTTATAATAGAATAAAAATGTTATGTATCGTTTAAAATTAAATCTACCAAATGGTTTGACAACCGGTGCAACCCATCAGCATATAAATAAAATTTATGATTTATACGAATCTTTGAAATTATACCCCATCTATAATATTAAAAATAAAACTAACCTGTATTATCGTCTTGAACTTTTTCAAATTCTTCCATAGTTGCCATGCAAATCTCGTCCTCGGATACCATGTTCGAGCCACCAGCTGGGATATCGGGGATGAAAATTTGAGGGGGAATCTGTGTGTCGCCCTGTGGGGCAACGCAAGGCGCGAACTGTATGACACTCTGTCGAGTGGGTTGAGCAACAACCGGTGCAGATATGACACACCGTTGAATAAAACACACCGTTGGATAAAACATTAGATATAATATAATATTAGATATAAATTAATAATAAAAATAAATAAGTATACATACCATGAGCATTTTTCTCATGCCTCTTAAGATTTGACATGACACTGAACGATAACGCGCAGATAGTGCACGTGAAACGAACACCATCGTGAGTATTCCCATGTCTCACTAAATTATTTTTACGTATGAAAACCGACGGACACTGTTCGCATTTAAACATGTTGTTTAAGGTAATAGTAAAAGAAAAAAAAATAATATTTAAAAATTAAACACGAAGACGCGTATACGACGGTTTAAAACGTACTGGAGGACTGTTGACTATTTTCAGGATTTATATAAACGAATGGGAATATTGATACTTAATTGATATTACACTGTATACGTCTGGCAGAAGGTACTAATATCAGTCATTAATGTGTGTTATTCACTAATATGCATTTTAATATCTTTAGTGTAATATATAGTAGGTATTTATCCTTTAATAATTGTCCTTTAAGTGATGACAGGTAATGACAATACGGTGGCGATTTGTAATGGCAGGAAGTGTCTTTATCATTGTGGGGCAGTGTATATTTAATTGAATACCTATTATCGTCAATACGGCGGGAGTGCCTTTCAATGAACATTGCTATGGCGTTTTTCAATAATAATAGTTTTCGTTAAGAAATGTGTTTGAATATTGATATTTAATCCTACTGTACCTACTAATGGTAGGAAATGTATCTTATTGTACTTCGAAAGTGTCTTTCAATTTATTGATATTTATTTGAACACAGATAAATGTCTCTTATTGTAAATACGTCAGTGATATATATATTAAAATAATTAATATTAAAAAATATAATGTTTGATAACACGTGATAACTGATTAAATGTGTGATAATTGATTAAATGTATGATAACTGATTAAATATATATCACGCACGTATATTATACCATGTGATAACAAATGATAACAAATGATAACTGGTTGTATGCATACGTATATGATAACAATAATACAAGTCGTGCACGTACGCGATCGGGCGTCGGCGGCGGGTTGCGGTTGCGGTGGCGGCGGGTTGCGGTGGGCTCGGGTTCGAATCCCGGTCCGATGAATAAAATTTTTTAATTATTTTCCTCGCGCGACGGCAGTGTTGGTGGCGGCGGCCAATTGATATGGAAGAGCCGGGTAGCGGGGTATATCGTATACGTCATGGATTGGGCGGCGGCTCAGTTAATGAGATGATGAGGATGATGGAAGAGCGGGGTAGCGGGGTATATCGTATACGTCACGGATCGGGCGGCTGCTCAGTTAATGAAATGATGAGGATAAGGATGAGAGATGAGGATGAGGGCTGAGGATGAGGATGAGGATGAGGCTCCAGAATCCCCTTTTACATACTACTTTGAAAGAATCACTCAGAATACTCCGATATTCCGATAGGGAAATAGGAACTAAAAATCGAATATTAAAATGTTATTAAAATTAGTTGAAAATATGTGTGCGAAAAACATGACGTATGAAAACAAGTGCGATAGATATTCCGATATCAGAAAAGTGAAACTGAGATTAAAATATACAATGCTGTTGTTTTTATTAAAATAGGTAATGACCAAGGCCGAGAATTTAATGCATTTTTAAGTTGTTTCCGCATGTTACGAATAAAACGACTAAAAAAGTAAAATAAGAAGTATTATGATGATGATAATAAAATTGTATTGTGTACTCTATGAGCACTGATTAAATAATAATTAAATATTAATTAACGGGTTTAACTTTATATTTCAGGTGAACTAAAGAAATCAATAGCGGTATTATTAAAATATATTCATTATTTGTTTGCAAATTGCAAATCAGAAGGTTATTATTATCGAATTATTTTTTTTGTATTTTAGTTTTTTAATATTTACGGATGATACACATCTAATTTTCAAACGTGTATATTTTTAATCGATTTTTTGATATATTATACCATTTGTAACGCTCAAATTGTTAAAAAGTATTTAATGAAGTTAAGTGTTAATATACAATATGAAGCATTGAATATTTTAATAAATAACTCGAATGAACTAACTTTTCTGCCTCAAATTTTCAAATGAAAACCAGAAAATAAATTCTTATAAATTCAAAATTCGATTTTTAAAAACAATATGCGAATTAATGAATTTTTCAGAAGGTAATTATTATTTTTGAGTGGGCTATACGTCCCGCCGAATGTCATGTTTTCAAAGGTTTAATTTTCGAATGACTTTATTATTATTTGTGACCCGCATTTTTTTTCGAATGGGAATAGCTCCCGTTCAACTATTATACCTGTATACTTGTGAGCGATGGCCAAGTAATACATTTAGTTTTTGACGACATTAGATGATGTCTTAGTTATAAATTATAATTATAGATGTGAATTTTGTTAAATGTTGTTATATATTTATGTATTTAAGTGCTAAAAGGCTAAAAAATATGAAAATATAATATGCATTTAAAAATAATTTTCATACTAACCTTATTGACAAAAGTCATGTTAATATATATGTTTTTCTCATATCAGCTACATAAAAATACATATAATATATATAATTTTTTTTATATATATACATTAAAATTGAGCCTTTTTTTATTTCAACGAAAATAAATCAGTGTTGTTTTTTTATTTAGATTCGAGTGTTTAATATCTTTTAACTTTATCACAACTGCACAAAGCAAATAGAGTTGCGAATAAGAGTAGGTAAGGTGCATAAGCAACATATTATCTGCATTAATATATATAATTTGCTTATCTACATTTTAATACTTCTGTGTATTTGATCATATTCCGTGAAATACGCACAGGATGAGACCCTCGAATTTTAAAAATACATAGTAATCGACTTAACTGACTAACTCCCTCAATATTATAATCAATAATATAACGGAGTAAATAGCCGTATTTAATATTCGCTTGTATGATAATGATATAATTGAATAAATATTTTAATATTAAATGATTTCATGGCTTTCTAGCAAATAACAATGTCCTTTACGGTACGAAAGTAAAGTAATAAGTACCGCGCTTGAGAGGACGTATAGCTAGTATCCGCATGTGTTGTCTCCGTCTTACACACGTGCAACATAACAAATTTTGGTTCACCATTTTCGATATTGTGCTGTTTGTTTTAATATTAGAGTGAACTGACCTATTATAAAATTTAAAAGTAAGATAATTATCAATAACCTAACCATGATTATTATCTTACCTTTAAATTTTATAATAAGTCAGTTCACTCTAATATTGAAAATGGTGAACGTGAATTTGCCATGTCGCACGTTTGTAAGACGAAGACAACACATGCGGGTTCTACGTTCTCTTAAAAGAAAAGTAATACCTACAAAACAATGTTGGAGCATTAACATTCAATGGAAGATAATAGTATTTATAAAAGGATAATAGATTTGTACAATTATTATCTGAAATATATTTAAAGGTCAAACAATAATATTAAAATATTAAACGGATCACGTCAAACCTTCAAAAATATTAATAATTCTAATAACGTAATATTTAAGTACGCCAAAATTACCCGAAAATCATACGAATGAATTATCTATTATATTGCGCCGATATGCTCTTAAAACAAATAGATAAAACGAATAACATACCTTTTACGTTGAAAACGTCGGTGACGAACAAAATTGAAGTACAAGTGTCAAAAAGTGCGACTCGAAACGAATGACGAAACGTAAGTCACAAAGCACAGCGCTGGATAGAACCGGTCTGCACTCAGTGCACTCTGCAGGAATTCGTAATACGGGAAGGGCCATCGAGCGTATCTAGCGCTCGACACGGGCAACGGAGACGATTGCAGCTCTGTGGTTTTGGAAGTGGGCACGGCCCGCAAGGACGGGCCGACGTTGATTTTATTCATAGAATAGACTATGACTGAAAAATATGTAGTTTATAATATTAATTACTATTATTATTATATGTATCGTTATTTTTTGTTGTTCATGCTGTGAAATGTATTCGAAAACATTCCGCCATGTCGTCGTCCTAGTCTTTTAGACCTATAATAATTCCGCAGCAGAAATATAAAATGAGCTGGTGCAGTTGATTAGACAGTCAAGAGGATTTACTGACACTATATTTTGTTTTCTTTCTCTAGCCAATACGCAATATAAACAAAATGCATTAACGCAAAACCATTGTTTATGTTTTTGAATCATATTGGTAGCAAATTACTTGTAAAAATTACAATATAATATGAATTATGTATATAGTTAAAATATAATAAAAAAAAATAATAAAAATCGATACGTTAAACCTTTAAAAATATTATTGGCTATGATTTATCATAATTTAATACTAATGAAAAATTGTATAATATTATGTACTTGAATATTTCATGAAAATATTATTTCGAATTAAGTATTTAAAATGCTATTAAATTACCATTGAGCGAAAAAATCGAATGTTAGAACCCTAAAGCACATATAATAAATACAAATTAATATGTCGTAATATTATATAGTCGTACTTGTTATGGTTTAGTGTTACTACACCTGAAATACAATGATACATGTAGGTTTTCAATTTTCAATATAACGCGTAGTGACAAAGACCAGGTCAAGTACAAAACCGAGAGTACCTTACCGAAA
Organism: Rhopalosiphum maidis; assembly: GCF_003676215.2. NCBI lineage: Eukaryota > Metazoa > Arthropoda > Insecta > Hemiptera > Aphididae > Rhopalosiphum > Rhopalosiphum maidis. Next base: position 76,023,755 of record NC_040879.1, on the reverse strand, counting down.
ACTAACGATGAGACATGAATACACTACAATTGTAAATTATATTAATACAGCCGAATCTGCGTCCGAATCAACGTGTCTCATCGTCACAATAAGAAAGGACGTTTTCTTAGTGTAGTGTACGGTCCGGCAACCCTCACCCAGCCACCCTGACTACAAGATTGCCCGAAAACCAATCGATACGTAGAAAACAGTGTAGAACGCAGGCAAGATAAAAATTCGTATTGTTGCTGACATACCTATATGTCCTTTGTCACGCGCACGCATACAGTTTCTTTTACGACTCATCGGCGCCGTTCGATGTTTATCCGCAATAAATGATGTTGCAACTGTGGAAGAACGTGTTTTATTCTAAAACTCCATTATGTTATTATAGGAGCTATAGTTCAAAAGTGTCACTGCATAACAAAATAACAAATATATAGTTTTGGATGTTTTATTTAAGACATTTTGGGAAGTAGTTAGTGTACAATATATATATATTTTATTGAATTCTAGTACAAAGAATAATATGTGCCCATGTGCTACAATGTTGAATGTAACCAATACCTCCTGGCTCCTTTCCGGATTAAGACCACAAATGAAATTCATTTAATGAATAATATAATAATATATACAGTATATACATTATACTCGGTACTTTCTGGTACACTCAAATTGTCTGTATCACGACATTATTTATTATATTTTTAATATGTCTCCCGACGCGCTATATATCCTGAGTATACAATGCCATTGTAGCTGTGAAAAGCAGAAACATCTACGGCGACAATGCGTTTTGCCGGTATAAGTACATTTATCATTGTTTAGACGTGCACAGACGGGTTGCCAAATGTATATACTTTATATACGTGTATTGTGTATAGAATATAGGTCCATATAAGGTCAACTCCGGTACTTGCCTATAAAATACATGTCGTACTGTCGATTCTCCAACACAATCAAAATGTCTATATGTGGTAGGTACTATACCGAAAACATTTCCTGTTCATTTGCCTTCTGGCATGCAGATAATGTGGTTCGTATAAAAATATACGACGACCATTTACGGTGAGCATCTGCAATCTCCTGCGGTGACAAAACTAAGTTTTGTTTTCTTTTGGAAATAGGCGTTCTACAGTGTGTCGGGTAATTCTTTTACGGATTACAGATACAGGTTGACAGTTTGAAAAACTCTCGTAATAAATAGGTTTCATGTTATTGTATACTTGTATTCCAGTAAAATTATACGTGTACAATATAATAATGCATATAGTACACACAGATGTTATATTGTAATAAGTAATGTAGTTTGATTCTTACAGACTGATAATAATATAAAATGTGTTGAAAAAAACATTGTAAATTATATTTGAAAAACACATTAAATTCTAACTTATTTAAAGTAAACGTAAATTGTATTTGGCAATACTACTTGAACCTAAGAAACCATTTTTATTAACTGTATTAATTAATATTAACTTCAGATACAAATTACAAACTAACATGTTTACCTGTGTTGGTACGCATTTTATGTACATTCTATACGAGCGATGCGCGGCGTTGGTTTTAGTGGACTTTAATGACCGATATCATATAATGAAGCGGTTCCTAAAGTGTGCGCTACAACGCTAATCATTATGTTCTCCAAGAATAAATTTAAAATATTCTATTTATTATTTTATCTAAAAAAATGGTCATCGGTTTGATCAGGGGCGCCATGAAAAAAATTCAGTTCCAAAAGGGCGCCGTAAGAAGAAAAAGTTTGGGAACCGTTGATATAATGCTATTGTTGTACAATAATACTATTCTCTATGGCAGTGTTGCCCAACGGCCTAACTTTCATATTATAGTGACAGTAGGTTAGGTTAGACACACAGGCCAAAAGCCAAAAGGCCTCAAATTAAGTCTGTTACATAACCTCCCTCCCCACTCCTAAATCTAAATATTGAATTTTCTGGTTTGAAATTCCAATCCGTCATTGATGTGGACATTTATGAAAAAGCATGTGTTCTATTTTTTACAAAAAAAAAAATCAATTTGGAGTGGAGAAGTACAGATTAAAGAAGCTAAATACTAAGATGCCTTAGCTCGAGTAAATTGTGTTGTATAAATATTTAAGTCTATTGGCAACAAAATCACACGTATAAGTTTCCTTTAAAACAGGTAAGACTTTTTTTTTGTTAACTGTTATTAATATTTATATATTTGCTTATATTATAATGTATAATAATTAGTTTCAGTCAATTTTAAGTGTTTACAAATATTTTGAAAAATTAGAAGGTATAGATCCTTCACATGTTTGTTTATTTCTACACCAAAGAATTCTTTCATCAAGGTCCAAGATACACCAGATTCAATCAAAAATGTTATACACCGTATTGTCCGTATTATATATAGTGTAAATATTTTGAGTACTATACGTCAGTACAAATAGGACACAGTCGTGTATTTATCGTAGTTCACCACATGAATAGCAATTCAATAAGTAAATAGTTTCGTAAATTTAACTTTAGATTTGTCTGTAACAATAATAACATTGGATATTAGGGAAGCTCGTTTTCTTCTATACTAGTGACAATATACTTAACCGTTGGATATTTATTAAATTATTATATATTTATACGTTTAAAATATAAACTGCTAATATTAATATTATACTAGTGCATCACTTTTTTTAAGTTAAACTTTAAACTACCTATAATATAATATTCGTTTTTTACGTTTTATCGTAAGGTTACATATGTACATCGAGAAATTTGTAAGATATACATATCGTTAATACGATAAACCAATTTTTGGAAAGATCGATTTAATTATTTTCGGTTTTAATTAAAAATTTAATGACTTTAGAGATTTGACATTTTCAATAAAATTTATGCATTTACTATAGATATGATTTAGTTTTCAAAATATTTTATATATTTTTATGCTATTTGAAATGTCTAATTTTTTTAATTATTCTCGATTTATGCACGTATGATTTAATATTTTGGTTTTTGAGTAAAAAAAAAGATAAATAAAAAATTTCTTATTATAGCTGTTCTTGTGGAAACCTAGAAACTTATTTTAATTTCTAATATTTCTACCAAATGATAGTGTCACTAATGGGTGGCTGCTTTCCTCTAACGTACCTACCATATTCCTTCTATGTATAAATTATTGTAAACTGCTTATTCAATATTTACTTGTTTCAATCTTTAAATATTTTTTTCTTGTATCATATTTACTTATTGTGCCCTAAGTACAGTTTGTAAATTTCTTAATAATATATTATATTTAAACGCAGTTTTATTGTTATTCCAAAAAATATTGTTCATGCAGAGACTTTTCATACCTCTATGTATATTATTATTAACTTAACAGTTGACACTATGAAAATTTTAAAATATTTACTACAATAGCGATATAAATAAAAATATAATATTCTTTATAAGTTTATAATATAGGTTAAAAGTACATTTCCGCTCAGAGTTCTTTTTTTTTATTTAACAATTTATCACTCAATTAAAATTGAACTCAATATCAGCTATTAGTCAGCAATCATTATCGTGACCTATTCAATGACAAGATATATCAATAGAAAACACAGCCGATTAAGGACCATGACTTTTTTTTAACAATATAATTTATGACTAATTCAAACAAAAATTGTATGTGTAAACAACGAATCATTGATAGAGAAACATTATGCTACTTTAATCGTTATTTAATTGTGTCTATATCTTTAATCCAAAAAATATTAACAGTTTGATACATAATTTGAATGATATTAAAACCATTGTCGTGTATATCAACATTATTTTGTATGATATTATAATGATGTATTATAATTTATAGCTATTTAACAAAAATACGTTGGACTCGTATATTTTATAATTGAGATTTCGATATAGTGAGTATTGATAATTGATCATCCAGCTTTCTCTTACATCACGGAACAATTAAGAATTTTATTACCGGCGTTTTTAAAATATGTTACATCATGCAGTGGAAATATTGCAGTGTCTGTAAAACTGTAATATTCGTTTTTTTAAATAAATTAATATTATTTCAAAGAAAAATCACACTTTTTGAAAAAGTAAAGTAGACTATATACTTGTAGTGTCTTTTACTAAGAAAATATTTATATATTATATGATCTAAAAAAAAAAAAATACATGCGTATAAATGTACCTACGAATAACTGCGATTAAACGTTCAATGAAGTTGCAGTTGTCAGCATACCTTGTTATTTATTTTATTATCTTGTCGACAGTGTTTGTGCCAATAGCTTAGATAATCGATTTAAAGTAATTCAAAATACTACTTGATTGCATTTGCTTGAATTCAGAAACGTTTAGTTCTACAAATTATAAACGAATAAATACCTGAAAATGTGTTACTAGAAGTTTTACTTTTATCAATTATTGATAAAAATACATTTACATATTATGAATAATGAATTACAACAGCCCACTTAACAATTTAATTTTATTACAAATACTTTTAAATAAACATTCACACATTTTTAACTGAAGACTCCCAACATTTAATTAAGGACATGGACTAGATTTAAACCGAGACCCATTTCATTTTTTATTATATACTGCAATATTTATAAAACATTTAATATAGTTCAACATTGGTTGTTTTAACAGTGTATTCTATATATTATACAAATAATACTGTATTACCGTTAGCCAGTACTTATCCAAGTTACTTGTGAGAAATCGTTTTTAAAATTAAAACAAAGTTAAGATAAATTGTTTCCCATAAAACGATAAAAGCATTGGTATTAATAATCATTATTGAATGAAGTTTTAAAATGTATTAAGAAACTGTAATTAATATTATCGAAAAGAGCTCTAATGGACTTTCTAAAATTTTATTTTAAAATGAAATTATGAAAAAAAAAGTTTAATTATAATAATTGATATTTATTTAAAAATTATTTTCATAGCAACATTTATTTTATTATATTATGTACCTATGTATTGTGTCATGCTTATGTTATAGCAAATTCTATAATGTGAAATATTTCACTTACTGTAGATTAAAAATGTACTATTTTTATTTTACATATTTTGGAGATTTTGAAGATTACAGCATATTTTATTATTTAAAAATAGTTTTCTAATACGTTAAGTAAATTTATGTTTTATTTTTTGTTAACAACATTTTTAAATTTTTTTTTTATTATCTATATCAGTGGTAGGCAACCGGTTAATGTATACGGCACGCTTTAAATTTTAGAATGACATTTTTTTTATACATTGTAGAATTTTAAAGTTTTAGATATTTTTTTTTTAGCAAATAATTTTAAAATACAAAATTTTTATTTTTATCCTGCCCACGAACTTTTTTTTAATTCGCGAATGTGACCCGAGAGTAACTATTATATTCTTACGAATAAATTACGATAGTTATTAGTTTATCATATAAATATGAAACAATTGCAGATGTATTTTCAATTAAAATGACAATATAGATAATAATTAAAACATTTAATTGAACATCTGAATAGCTTAAAGCAGGGGGTGACTAACTTTAATAGACTTGTGATCGACCTCCGACTACTCCGAGTTTTTTTGGTTGTCATGAATATCATGAAAATTTATAAACATTACTTTTATTTTGAATATTAATTATTTATATTAACTTTTCATTTGTACAAAACACATATTTTAATATCTCTTATTACAAATTATTACTTTTAAATTATTAATATTTAGTAAGGTATAATGTGATTTTATGCTTTGTACTTTAATAAAGGCGGTTAATAGACATTAATACGGATTATCGAGTAAATTATGCATGATATACTAGGTATATTGTACCTACATAGGTAGCTCTATATTGTTATATGATATCGTTTTTCAAAGGTATTTATTATTATATATCGACTTTGTTATAATTTTTAGATTTGTGGGTTAAACAAATTTCCAAAAAAAAGTATTTGTTTTTTTGATGAAACATCAAAAGGTAGTCGCAATCGATTTGTTGGCCACATATAAATTTATATTTATATGCATATAATCAATTACCACATTATAAGTACTTATATATGTTACTGACGTGTGTAAAATATTATATGATATTATATTATACTACAAAAGTGTATACATTGCTCAACGTTGCACTACTGCTGACGTATGTGATGTTGAAAAGCTCAATTTGTAAATAATGGCAATATGCAATTTGAATGTATGAATATGTAAGTTAATCGGTTGAAAAAATAGACAAATTTAACTTGTGGAAAGTGGGTCTTTTTACTAATGTCCTCATCATGTCCAAAATTGACACATGGAATTTATAAGTTTCTCAAACTCAAGTTGTGACTGAAATAATGAGGAGCTAATTCACTCTTGTACTAATTTAAATTTTGATTAAAAAACAAATCTTCATCTGAAACAAATGTTCAGGGGAGAGGGGTTAAAACCAAATTATATGAATTTAAATAGTTATAAAAATTAATGTACCTAGATATAGTAGGTATTATACTATTACTTTAATCAAAGGTTTTCCTTTATGTCGTATTAGGTATCAATATGAGATATTTTATGTAATTACTTAGGTACATTAAAATAATATGAAGTTTAGTAGAAAAGGACAGTACGGCGGTATGCACCCATACAACTCGTATGTTACTTATCGCGGTCAAAATGTAAAAATTATATACTAGTTGTGGTCAACAAACAAAAAGGTTACCATTTGATTGTGGTCACTCAATTGGTGGTTTCATTAAAATCCAATAGCGCAAATCGTTTATTTTTTCGATAGACCAAAAGTGTAAATACGTTCTGCGCTTTTGTATCTCAGTATAGTGAGATAAAAGTGCAAAAATAAATAAATATTTCTTAAACAAAAATAGTATTTTTCAATATATATATTTTAAAAACGACAGTGATCGACTTCAGTTAGTATTAAAATTATCGTATCATGTGTTTATCGTAATTAATTACGGTAACGGTTGATAATTATTTAAAATAACTATAAAAATATACATACTATACAGTATAAAATTATATTGAATGGTAATTGATAGCTTTAAAGTCAGCTCCAATATAAAAACTTGGAACTTGTATATAAAACGAAAAATTATGGGCTACAAATTTAAAATTATATTTTTTTAGTTACACACATTCAAATTATATTAATTACTATTAATATTTCATTTAAATTTTAAATTGCTTATCACTGTGAACCTTAGTGTTTTCTGTGACCATAACTTAGATATTATTACCTACAATTTCAGAAACTGAAACTTTTATATTACCTACCTACTATGGATGTGACCATAACTAGTATGCAGCCGAACACGACGTTATTGTGGTCTGCTAATTATTCGTTAACAACCAATCACCTGCATATAACGTGTATACTGTATATGTATTTAAATTAATATACAATTTATAAAATACGCAGTCAACAGAATTTGTATTTGGATTATTAAATAATATAATATAATTTTCGCAACAATATAAACATACTTAGGTTGAATTATGTTTACTTTTAAGTTTCAAAATTCAGTTGAATTAAGAATAAATATGTTCGGTGGGGTGAACCCCTAAAACCTCTTCACAAACACTATTAATCACACATTCGTAGTCATTACCTGTATTATCGTTAATCAAATGTTCAAGACATTAACATTAACATTTAACAGTTCTCTAAAAAACTAAAATTACATGACATAAATATTTTATCATTATATTTATTTGCTCATTAATATTGGTAGCCACCGTGGAAGATATTCTTAGTACCAATAATTGGATGGTACTCTTAAATACAGTATTAGATTAGAGCATTCGAAAAAAAAGTTTATTGGCAATTATTTTACGTTAACACAAAAACAGATAAGTATTAAATATGTAATAATATTACATAATATTGTGTATAATATTATATGGCCACCAGTGCGGTGAACGAATTTGTTCCTCTTGCGACATAATATTATAGATTAGACTAGATATATAACTCATAGATTTGATTTTCACTATGAAGTCAAAAACATTTTTATAATAATAAATTAGGTAAGTATAATCAGTTTAAAAAATAATGCTCGAGTTTCTTTTATATACTTAAACTAAATAAAAATAATACAATTATCAACTATTATATTTTAATACCAATGTTATAAGTTATCCGTATTTTCCCTAAATCCATGTATCTTATATAGCTAAATATTTAATACGTAATTCCTTCCAAATTTAAAGTTATTTTAACTAAATTAACCATTAAAACGTTCTAATACAGTTTATTTTCATAATTTTATAACGAAATATAAAGTGAAATTCGAAATTTGAATGTGAAACATATATTCCAATATAACAATATTTTACTTAATATATTATACTCTAAATTATAGTATATTATATTTTATAACTTATTTGGCTAATTTACGAAGTAATACATATAAATATATATGTATATGTAAAAAATATATTTATTATATTATTTGTGTCTACCTTTGCGAAATTGTCCGTTTACGCTCTAACCGCCTATAATATATAAACATATACATAACTTATATATAATATATATTTATGTGTGTGTATAATCTACTGCCGATCCCGTAGGTAAAAACTAAAAATATAAGTCTATAAATGTATAATATTAAGTGAATAGATTTTAATAGATTTTATCATTTTATTTTTGGTTTATCACACCAAACTAACATATTATACAGAGTGATTATGTAAGTTTTATTTAAAATAGTCTAATTTGTACTTTTTTGTCCCCCTGAAACTTTACTACTACTTTTTTCCTAACTTGTTGAACCGTTAACATTTACAAAAAAAACCAAACTAAATAATTTCTATCTTTTATTTTTGAATGTATTTATGTAATAAGTAATCACGACTAACGTTGGATACTATAAAATATTGTTATGTGTATCTTACTAACTTAACATTTTTAACAATTTATTACCGATAACAATATGTTAATGACGAAAATAATAATATAGCTGCGTTTTTGTTTATCATGACATTCGAGGACGCTCATTTTATAAACATAGTATATTATATTATATTGCATTAACTGCCGAATAAGCCGGATTCGCTCGTGTACAGTTTTTGCTTTCTCAAAATGAGATTCTTAAATGAACACGCATTGTAGTGTTTTAAAGAAAAAAAATTATTTTACAATTTATATAATTGAGCTAGTCGGCGGTGTTGTACGCCTCGGAACGATATTCATATCTACACGGCCAGTACACGCCGATAAAATACACACACAAGACAAGGTCAGGGGTTGCAGGTAGCTGGAACCACTTTCGGGCCGTCGTACCGTATTCCCGGTTATCGGCCGACTACCGACTAGATAAGTTATTATTATATGAATATAGATATACAAAATACACGTAAAAATTTATTTTCACCGATTTCAACATTTTAAAATCAACATTTTGAAAATCGAGTAACGTGGTGACAGTCAGGAAGGTATTTTGAACAACTCTGTCAAAAAAAAAAAAAATTGGAAAAAGAGTTAAATAGCGTCGTCAAGAAATAGGAACAAAAAAATGGCCTGTTCTTTTAAATATATTATAAGGGTAAGAATATCAAATATACGTTAAAGTCTCCCACTGCAACATTCCTGCTAAAGCCGTGATGGGATGATCTGGTGTCGACCCGTTCAGTAATCACAACCCTTAGTCAATATAGTCATCAGTTATCGAAGACAACGCATTCCAGTCGGTCTTGGAATCATTCGAGTAAGCATTCCCTATAACTCTTTGCTTTTTTCATTTATTTTACATTAAATTTAAAGGTATGTTAAATTTTTTTTTACATCTAATTAAATTGTATTGTCTTTCATTTGTTAAACAACCACCAATGTATGCGGAATGACTTTCCGAAGTATTAAAAAATAATAATTCATTTTGTTATATTTTATTACCTATATAGGCTATAGCTACAAAAATGCACAAAAACACCAAGGATCAATATTACGTTTAAGTTATTTAAGTGAGTGTCTATTATTAAATATTTTTGTGCTTATAGGTATTAATGAAAGTAGCTCATTGGGCTACCGTTTTAAAAAAAGGTAAATTCCTAAACGGCTCCCGTCAAAATAGGTTCTACGAACAGGTAAATACCCAAACGGTTCCGGTTTTTTATAACACAAATTCTTTTTTAAAATGAAATTATTATTTTTATATTAATATTTTAAAGTTAAAAAAATGTAAAAAAATTATATAAAAAAGCATATTATATTATTTCGTTAATGTGTATTAAATTAAGCATAAGTTAAAACGTGTGTATATAAAAAATTTAAATTATTGGTAAATTTTTTTAACACGATTTTTTTATAAACTCAATGCGTGTTATTTTGTTTAATGAAAACATGTCGATTATTTGCGCAATGAGCTCCTGTTTTTTTTTTCATAAAATTCGTTTACTTATACCAGAGACTTAGAAAAGCTCAAATTAGAATACCGGTATTGCCGTTAGCAGTTTGAAAATTTACCTGTTTGTAAAACCTTTTTCGAGGGGAACCGTTTTGGAATAGGCAAACAACGGACGGGAGCCGTTTGGGATGTGCCGGTATTAATGTCGATTATATATCAGAGGATATCTAACCTGTTTGTTTTGTTTCTATCTTATAATAATCCAACAATATACCAAATTTTCATTATACAAATCCAATTCAGTTTTGTTAGCCTTAAAATTAGAGTAAATTGATCAATTTTTTTTTTATTATTATTATTAAAATTGACGCCAACGGGATTTTTACTATTTAGTATAAATACATATTATATATAACATAAATACAACATATGAATATAATAGGCTATTAGGGCTCGGAAGTTGACGTATTTTTTTTTTTTTTGGAACTTTTTTGACGATGCTCTCCTGGCCGCAAATGTGTTTCATTAGCATGTGAATCTGAACAAATAATTTTTATTTTGCATTTTTTTTTTTTGAATTTTTTTATGTTTATTACTTTTTGAGTAATTTTTTTACATCTTTAGGACATTTCCCATATTTTTAGTCATTTTTACTGATTTCACATTAGTTAACTGCTTATTATTATGCCAATAACTTACATAGAACTTTAAAATCTCCATAGACCTATACGATTTTATCTTACCAAATACAGTCGTCGTTGTCCTGTTGTAATGAATATTATTATACCTAAATTTTATTATTTTTTGTAATATTTTAGAAATGCCGAACATTTTTTTATTTAATTTTTAAGAATATTGTTAGTAATTTTTACGTCATATTTAGAGTAATTTGTAAGCTTTGAAAAATGTATATAGAATTTTATAGTAAAATAGAGAACAATTTAAAACAAAATATATTTTTATTAATTTAAAAATGAATTTTTTTAAGTCATTTTTTAATGTTTTTAAGGTGATCAACTATTTATTATAAAATTATAATATTATATTTTTTATAATTGTTTATAACTAATTATTATTAATAGTTTTGCTTTTCTTTTGTTGCTTTTTTATGTTTTTATCAATAATATAATGAATTGATGTTCCTAACCAAAGGTTTTTATATGTATATGCTCCTATTGTTCTCGTCTGACAATTTATATTTGAACATTAAAATATATATGTTAAAGAGAAAGTATTTATTGGTATGTACAATGTATATAATGCGTACCATAAAACCTTATTAAAAACAAAAATGTAATATTTATTTATAGATATGCAAACAAATTAGTTAAATATTGTCATATTTAATTGTACATCATTTTTGTAAACTAATCTATTATACTAGTGTTAAATTGTAGGTTTCAGCAGTTGTTATATAGTTAATAAACTTTATTTTATTTTAAAAATGTAATACTCGATAATTTTGACTAAACCATTTTTTACGGTTTATTTATAATAATTCAAAAAGTTAATTCAGAATGAATGGTAAGTAGTATATGTATATCGGGCTATATCCTGTTAAAATTTGGCAAACACAATAAGTATATTGGTAACTGATAGTATACTTAAATTATTTTAAGTTTATTTACATATCAATATGTAAGATTTTTTCAAATCAACCTGTGCAATACAATGAATACGATATCTAATGAAATAATACTAATGTATAATATGTATTAATTGAATATTTTCCAATGATAAAATGTATTCTACACAAACAAAAAATGTACAAATAATGAGTCATCTATTTAAAAATTAAAAAGTTTTGTTTAGATAGTTCAATAAGAGATACGTTTTGTCTTATCATATGTACCTGTAAAATAATTATTTATCCTCACATAGCCTGTTATTTCGTAATAATTCAAAAACGAATAAATGTTAAATATGATTTAATTATCACCACATTTTGAAAATAATTTTTGTGCATAGAATAACTTTAAAAAAAAAATTAAAATTGTGATAGCCATATTATAGCATATTAACATGATAACTTCGTGGTAACTTGAAACTTTTAATTTATATTTTATACACACAATTACGTAGTGGCGGCTCGTGGATGCTGGTGGTGAGGGTGTGACTTTAAATATAATACCCCTAGTCATAGATATAACAAATTGTCAAATTAATTATAATGAAAACAATAAAACGAAATTATATATATTATGCTATAGACGACGTTACCAGTCGTCAAAAACGCGTATATAAGACCGCAGTTGAAATTACACGCATGCACAATGTCACCATGACACGAATATTATTTATAAATCTTCGTTTATTGTGTATTATAAATTATAATATATCATTATATTATTAATATTTTTAAATTAAAAAAAATGTTTAAAATAATAATCAATAACAATAGCGATTAGCAACCGACAACGACGAGCGTAAGTTAATTTTAAAAATAAATTACCTGTTGTGCTCGTCCGGGTTGTTCCGTTCGAACGTTGTTTTTTCGGTAGTGTGAGGTTCAATTTGTTAGGACAAGGTACAACAAACAGTTATAAGAATTTTTATACTAATATAATTTTAATGTGAGTCGAAATATTTAATTCAATGTACAATTCGTTAATGGTCGTCGAGACGACGTACAGTTTTAAGAGTGCTGGATCGACTGACTCTCTGGCTCGCTTGTGAATTCCGCGTACACCATTCTGTGAGTCGCCTACACATTATTCGTTATCGACAGACTACAATAATATACTCTTATAACTAATATACAATAGACTTATATTATATACTAATAGCTAATGCGTACATAACACCCCCCGGGTTAGACGGAAGATCATGGCCCTATGTTTAAAGAACTATTTTGGGTGATGATTTTCCTTCATCTAGAGCTAGTTCGAGTTCTGTGTTGATTGGATCCGTCGAACTCGGTTGGTTTACATGTTTTACTTTATATTTGTATAGTATTATTATGCTTAAGATAGATATTATGATTAACAGTGTACAGATGCAAATTACAAAATTTAAATTTACTAGAATTGACTCATTATTTGTGCAATTCTGAGTGACAATTTCATTTCCTTCGTAATTTTTGAAAATAGATTCCGAAGGTATTAAATTGTTTATATTAAGAGATTTGCGAGTGTAGCGAAATATATTTATGCTCGGTACAATATCTGAATCTATATCAGAATATATGGTTCTGAACGGTATCATGTGGTAACCTCCAGACGCAGCCGAACATTGTTCGCTAAGTGATATAATTCCTATACCAAAAATTGTTTAATAATTTGCTTCTGATCTGAACAAGAAATAATTAAATTTTGTTGATTTACTGTATACAACCATGAATTTGTTGACATTAATTTATGGAAAATACCGTTTTTTATTGACGTGTATTTAACCTTACAAACATTATCGATGTTGGACAAATTTGTATTAGTGATTAACTTTATTTCACAGTCCTCAGATGTCATTACTCTTTTTTTGTATAAAAGATTTTTACATATTTTATAATGTTTTGTGTCGTAGCACATGTTAAATTCATTTTGATCTAAGTTCACATAATATTCTTGGTCAATCGTTAAAGCTATATACTTAACCCTAGGTTTAATTAACATAAAAAAGTTGTTTTCTACTAACACTGGGTTAGGAATAATATTATATAAACTATATAAACTACTAGAAACTATTGGAATAGTGTTAATAAACATAATTACATCATTACTTCTAACAATATTTGTTTGCATAATTTTAAAAATTTCTGCCATATCCGATAGGTCTAGTTTTACTGGGATGTCGAGGTTAGACGGAAGATTTAATTTAATTATTTTAATTTCTTCTAATAACTGAGCTGAGGATATAACTAGTGGGTGAAGTTTTTCCTGTATAGCAAAATGCAAGATTTGGTTTACCCTCGCCAATTCTAAAGAATATTGGTTATAAATTGTTTCTAAATTCAGAATTTGATTTTCTATAATTATCTCCATATTTTTATCGTTAAAATTGTCCTTATCTGAAGTAATATAATGACGTATTTTCCTAATATTATTCGAAACTTCTGTTGTTGCTTCTATTGTTTTCTTATCAAGTATTATCGCATCATTTGTACTAGCAGGAGTGATCATCATTTTATTTTCGACTATGCTTTGAAATTTCCTACCGTTTTTTATCATATTCTTTATGTTTGAGTACCATTTAGCAATATCATTTAAATTAATTGTTCCAAACAATGTATAAATCATATCTCCTATGTTTTTAGATAACTGTCTTTTATTTCTTAAATGATTTTGTCCTTCAATTACCTGAAGAAGGCTATTAGTTTCTGATTCAAATTTATTTAAAATTTTATCTGATTCTGATTTAAAATTTAAACACATATCCTTTGTATGAAATTTTTTGCTAAAACACAAAAGTTACAATCATTTTCAAAACTTTTAGTAGCTTCATTACAAAGCGATAATGTTTCTTCTTGTAAGCTTCTAACTTGTATGTAATGTGTATAATAAATTGTTATATTTAAGTATACTGTGATTTCCCAATTAGCTGCAACTGTTCGCATATCGGAAATGAAGTCAAAATAAATCCAGACGATTCGTTTGTCTGAGAAACATTATATAATGAATCTGCTTTTATAAAGGGTCCAGTTGCACAGAGTGCTCTGAAACAATTGATATAAGTTTTATTTTAGATTATTTTAATTTTATATCTTAGTAAAATGTTGATTCTTGATATATGTTATTCGATTGTTATTTATATTATGAGTTAAATATTTTTAATTGATTTTTGTGTATTACTACTTCTTTGCGTCCACGTTGTATGGATACGTTTTCATTATCATGAAGAGCTGTAACTGAATATGGTCCCATCCATTTAGATTGTAGTTTTCCTTTTTGTTTATTATCTTTTACTAAAACTTTATCACCAACATTAATGATAATTTCATGCTGTTTTCTATCATATGTTATTTTTGATCTCTGTTTCATCTCCATTAGCTTATCACGTGCTATTTTATGCGACTCTTGGAATCGTTTTTTTATTTCAAAATTATAATCTTCATAGTTATAGTTTTGTTGTGGCGTCCTACTTAGTGAGTGTGGAACCTCTAACTGTCTACCATAAACCAATTCATAGGGTTGAAATCCAGTTGTAGAATGCACTGAACTATTATATACAAACATGGAATATGCTAAGTATTGGTCCCAATTTGTTGTTTATCATTGACGAAATGTCTTAAATATTCCGCTAACGTACGGTGTGATCTCTCCAACGCGCCGTTTGATTGAGGGTGATATGCCGTGGTTTTGATTTTATCTATTTGAAGCAGTTTACAACATGCAGTAAATATTTTGCTTAAGAAATCTTGTCCTTGGTCCGTCACTATTGACTCTGGTATTCCATGTAGACAAACAAAATTTTCAACAAACGCTTTCGCTATAGAGTTGGCTGTATGATCTACTAATGGAACCGCTGAAGAAAATTTTGTTAAATCGTCCTGCATTGTGAGGATGTATGTGTTTCCTTCAGTTGAAGTTTCGAGTGGCCCAACGATGTCGAGAAAAATTTTTTCAAATGGTTTATTAGCTGTAGATGTTACTACCATGGGTTGCTGAGTTTTGTGATTACTACTTTGTTAATCTGGCAAGAGGTACAATTTTTTATGAACTGTATAACATCTTTCTTCAAACCTTTTCACGTATGGTGTAATTTAATTCGTTTAATTGTTCTAGAAATCCCTTGATGTCCCCCTAATGGTGATAATGAAACTCCTCGATAATTTTATGTTTCTCTTCTTCTGAATAAGAGTCACCACTGTAAACCATTATTTTGATTTCAGAATTCTTAAAAATATATCGTAGCATTGTTCGAATTTGTTCCCAGTTAAGCTGATCGTAGCCACTACCGATTTTGGGTAGAGCCACTTTATTTAAATTATTGGATTCACAGAATTTTCGTTAATTTTTTATGGCATAAAACTTGTTTCATAAGTTGGCTTTTGATGATGTGAATCCATAGTGATTATGTATAAAATACTACGTTGATCACATTTTATAGCTGCTATTTCAGTGACTTGTTTATTTTGCAGAAGTAGCTGGTCGATTTGCCCAAATTTTCTTCTAATTCTAAGGCTATCCCCCTAGACATTTTGAAATCTTTGGATACACAGTGTCCTAGTGCATAATCTTCTGTGGCTTGAAATAAATCTCCTTCAACTTCTACAATGTTTGAGTTTGTTATTATTTTGATCGTATATCATCCATATATCCATCGTACGTAGCTAAACTATGGTTTACCAGTTGTGCAGAAGAATTAACTTGGGTAATGCGACTTAACGCATCCGCATTTGAGTTCAATATTCCTGGTTATAAAATATCTCATAATCGGTTCTTCCAGTTGTAGACGCCACCTCACTAATCTAGCCCCCGGATCCTTGACATTAAATAGCCAGTCAACGGTCTATGGTCTGTGACGACCGTGAACCGACGCCCAAAATGTATGGTCGAAACTGCTTTACAGCCCAAACTATCGCTAATAATTCTTTCTCTGATGTATTGTAGTTCTTCTCAGCTTTATTCAAAGTACGGGAGACATATGCAATTGGTAAATCAAATCCTACTTTCCCCTGTGACAAAGTAGCGCCAATGGCTACATTACTGGCATCCGTTGTAACAATAAAAGGACGAGAAAAATCTGGATATTGTAATATTGGTTGTTGTGATAATAACTGTTTTAACTCTAAGAACGCATCTTGACACAAATCTGTCCAAATGAAATCTGCATCTTTTTTAACAAAGTTGTTAGAGGTTTAGAGATTTGGCTAAAATTCGAAATAAAACGTCTGTAATATCCCGCCAAACCTAGAAAAGATTTGACATCTTTTTCAGTTTTTGGAGTTGGAAAATTTGATACGCAATTTGTGATCTTTGGGTCTGGTTTGACACCTTTATCCGTGATAATGTTTCCCAAGTAGCAAACCTCTTTTCTCAAGAATTCGCATTTAGACGGTTTTAATTTCAAATTATATTTTTGGAATCTATAAAAAACTTTTTTTAATTGCTTTAAATGATCTTCTAATGATGTTCCGATTACGATGACATCATCTAAGTAAACGAAAGCATTTATACCGTTGAGACCAGTGAGTACTTGATTCATCAGTCTTTGGAATGTAGCTGGTGCTCCCTTCAAACCAAAACACATTCTTTGAAATTCAAAATGACCTTGATCCGTGCTAAATCCAGTTTTTTCTCGATCATCTGGATGTAATGGTATTTGGTGGTATCCACTTGCCATATCTAAGCAAGTAAAATATTTTGCTTTACCTAGTTGATCAAGTATTTCTGTGATATTTGGCATGGGAAAAGCATCCCCGACAGTAATACTGTTAAGTTTGCGGAAGTCAACAACTACTCTATATTTCTTTTCACCTAATACATCTGATTTTTTGGGTACAATCAATAATGGAGCATTCCAAGGGCTATCACTTGGTGTTATTATACCATCTTGTTGCATTTCTTTAACCTGTTTAGCTATTTCTTCTTTTTGTGCATAAGGAAGCCTATATGGTTTTTGATGGATTGGTTGAGTGACTCCAGGAGTTTTAATTTCATGGTGTACTGCGTCGGTACACGTCATTCGGTCTCCTTCTAAAAAGAATATATTTGAGAATTCACTACATAAATCTAAAATCACTTTTTCTTTTTCTTTGTTCATATGGTCACATTTTAATGTGTTTTTCAGTAGTTGAATACGGTTTTTCGTGTTTACAATTTCATTTGTTTGTATGTATCCATTGTAACTATATCAAAATTTCGTGTGACAGATCTGAAAGTTTTGGTATTGTTCCTAAGGTATTGACTAATTGATCATTAATTCCTTGCATTTGGTAAATTTTAGTATCGGATACCATGACATCGTCTTGTAGTACATTTATTTTAATTATATTAAGATCTGCTCCTGTATCTATGAGTAAATTGGCTATTCCTTTAATACATTGTGGCATTTGATACGTAGCATGATTGTTTGTTAATTTGATTTTAAATGTTAGCACATTTAATCTTGGGCTATTATCTTTAATTCGCGAACCGGACAAATGCCCTTTTTGACCGATTCCTTGTCGTTTCCGAGTTTGATTGTTCATTATTATTTCTTTTTTTCAAATCCGCATTTTTCTTTTTATAGCATACCTCTATAGTATGACCAGGTTTTTTGCAATAATTACATGATACTTGTTTAGTATCCTGATTTCTTGATTATTGAATCCTTTGGATTGCTTACTTTGTTGTCCCTATATCGAAATGTGGTTTCCGTATCTGCACTCATTTGTGTTATGGTTTGTTTTTCGGCAATTTTTGCAATATTTACCAGTATTCGTATTATTTTGTTTGTGATTTAACAAACGTTGGGTTCCCTTATTCGATTGAAAAATCTTTTCTTCCTCTAGGCTATCCTTTATGGCTTCTTCTAGCGATGAATGATTCTTTGATTTAACTACACCTCGAATAGTAAATGGTAAACCTTCTATATATGTGTGTAAATTGTTTCTTTATGTAATTATGTATAGCTTTAGCGTCACTAGTTGACTTATCTTTTGTGCTTACAT
>NC_040879.1:75990899-76004759 GCF_003676215.2 Rhopalosiphum maidis | reverse complement strand
ATAAGCCATAAAAAAATTGAATTTTTAATATACTCCAAATTTACCATATAAAAACAGTTTTTTATAGTGTTATGAAGTATTGCTTAATGTAATGTATGAAAGTAATTAATGCTAAATCAGATCCAATTTCTCTTTCTAGTGGTCAAGGTTTCAAGATACTAACATGAGAATTGAGTGTTTCATAAGCCATAAAAAATTTGAATTTTTAATATACTCCAAATTTACCATATAAAAACATGTTTTATAGTGTTTATGAAGTATTGGCTTAAATGTAATGTATGAAAGTAATTAATGCTTATAAGAAACATATTCTATTTCTAGTGGTGAAGGTTTCAAGATACTAACATGAGAATTGAGTATTTATAAGCAATTAAAAAAATGAATTTGTAAAATACGCCAAATTTACCATATAAAAACATGTTTTATAGTGTTTATGAAAGTATTGGCTTAAATGAAATGTATGAAAGTAATTAATGCTAAATCAGATCCAATATCTCTTTCTAGTGGTCAAGGTTTCAAGATACTAACATGAGAATTGAGTGTTTCATAAGCCTAAAAATTGAATTTTTAATATACTCCAAATTTACCATATAAAAACATGTTTTATAGTGTTTATGAAGTATTGGCTTAAATGTAATGTATGAAAGTAATTAATGCTAATAGAAACATATTCTCTTTCTAGTGGTGAAGGTTTCAAGATACTAACATGAGAATTGAGTATTTATAAGCAATTAAAAAAATGAATTTGTAAAATACGTCAAATTTACCATATAAAAACATGTTTTATAGAGTTTATGAACATTGGCTTAAATGTAATGTATGAAAGTAATTAATGCTAAATAAGAAACATATTCTCTTCTAGTGGTCAAGGTTTCAAGATACTAACATGAGAATTGAGTATTTTATAAGCAATTAAAAAAATGAATTTGTAAAATACGTCAAATTTACCATATAAAAACATGTTTTATAGAGTTTATGAAACATTGGCTTAAATGTAATGTATGAAAGTAATTAATGCTAAATCAGATCCAATTTCTCTTTCTAGTGGTCAAGGTTTCAAGATACTAACATGAGAATTGAGTGTTTCATAAGCAATTAAAAAATTTGAATTTGTAAATACGTCAAAATTTACCATAT
Organism: Rhopalosiphum maidis; assembly: GCF_003676215.2. Classification (NCBI taxonomy): domain Eukaryota; kingdom Metazoa; phylum Arthropoda; class Insecta; order Hemiptera; family Aphididae; genus Rhopalosiphum; species Rhopalosiphum maidis. Next base: position 76,003,622 of record NC_040879.1, on the reverse strand, counting down.
AAAAACATGTTTTATAGAGTTTATGAAACATTGGCTTAAATGTAATGTATGAAAGTAATTAATGCTAAATCAGATCCAATTTCTCTTTCTAGTGGTCAAGGTTTCAAGATACTAACATGAGAATTGAGTGTTTCATAAGCCATAAAAAATTGAATTTTTAATATACTCAAATTTACCATATAAAAACATGTTTTATAGTGTTTATGAAGTATTGGCTTAAATGTAATGTATGAAAGTAATTAATGCTAAATCAGAAACATATTCTATTTCTAGTGGTCAAGGTTTCAAGATACTAACATGAGAATTGAGTTTTTATAAGCAATTAAAAAAATGAATTTGTAAAATACGCCAAATTTACCATATAAAACATGTTTTATAGAGTTTATGAAACATTGGCCTTAATGTAATGTATGAAAGTAATTAATGCTAAATCAGATCCAATTTCTCTTTCTAGTGGTCAAGGTTTCAAGATACTAACATGAGAATTGAGTGTTTCATAAGCCATAAAAAATTAGAATTTTAATATACTCCAAATTTACCATATAAAAACATGTTTTATAGTGTTTATGAAGTATCAGCATCAACAAAAATACATGCAAGTTAATAATGCTAAATAAGAATCATTTACTTAATTCATTGGTCTTGGTTTCATGATACTAATTTTTGTTTCACTAGTATTAATTTGCTATCAATTATATTCAATAACCATTACACACACATTGCATAAATCCAATATTATTATCAATATCTTCTAGTTTATTTTCAAAATAAGATGTTGATACTTTCCCAAAGTGGTATGAATGCAAATTCCTGTCTCAGCAAGCCTTGAATGAACTGCTACACTGCAATCTGAAAAAAATGTAGTCAGTTAAATATGTAAAATTAGTGGAGAATTAATTGAGAATTGAGTGTTTCATAAGCAGTTTAAAATATGAATTTATAACACTAGTCAAAATTGTCATTTAAAAGCATGTTTATAGTGTTTATGAAGTATAAGCATCAATGAATTACATGGAAGTTAATAATGCTAAAAAAGAATCATTTACTTAATCCAATTGTCACTACTACACACCATAAGGAAAACGAAAATAATTCTATAACAACTAGTGCGTGGACAACACTGGATAATTTAGAAATTGAAACAATCAAAACAAAACTAACAGACAACTTCATTTTTAATACAAAATAATTGAAAACTATTTACAGTTGAAACTTTACACAAGTACGAATGTAAAACTGTAAAAAGATACGAAATTTAAGCATAAACAGATGATAACAAATAATAATTATGATAAGCCATAAAAGATTGTACAAATTAACAGAATGTTTTGTACTTTTAAAAAGAATACACTTGTACAATAACTGAAAAATACCCCTTTTCCATATGAATTTGATGATAAATTTAAATCATTTTCTTAATGCATTGGTCGAGGATCAGGACACTGACTTGTGTTAACTTCGGGCGTAAAATATGAACAATTCGTTGATATTATAAAAATTCTTTCGTAACTGTACAAGATATTCGGTCAAAAGCCTAATAAAGATACCGCCCCACTCCGGAGACCAGTGGAACGGTGAACGGCACACAACCAACTAGATTCTTCCTGTGGCAGGTCAGCCGTCGACCAAGGTATGGGGAACCTCCCGCCCTCTGTTGGTGTTAATATCGACTTAATGATTAATTCTTCTATAAACAGTTGAAAATGTGAATTGTAATTTTATCAAAATTATCATTTATGTATAGTCTAAATAAAAGATTTTTATAGCATAGGTAAATAAGAAGAATAAAAATTACAAGCTAAAAGTGTTTACTAATCTTTTATTCATATATATAACAAATAACAATTGTTTCAAACTATTAATTTATTATCAATTATATTCAATAACCATTACACACACATTGCAGAAATCCAATATTATTATCAGTATCTTCTAGTTTATTTTCAAAATAAGATGTTGATACTTTCCCAAAGTGGTATGAATGCAAATTTCTGTCTCAGCAAGCCTTGGGTGAACTGCTGCACTGCAATCTGAAAAAATGTAGTCAGTTAAATTTGTAAGATTGGTGGAGAATTAATTGAGAAATGAGTGTTTCATAAGCAGTTTAAAATATGAATTTATAACACGAGTCAAAATTGTCATTTAAAGCATGTATATAGTGTTTATGAAGTATAAGCATCAATGAATTACATGGAAGTTAATAAAGTTTGAATAAGAATCATTTACATAATTTAATGGTGTTGGTTTCATGTCAATTAATTGAGAATTGAGTGTTTCATAAGCCATAAAAAATTTGAATTTTTAATATACTCCAAAATTATCATATAAAAACAAGTTTTATAGTGTTTATGAAAGTATTGGCTTAAATGTAATGTATGAAAGTAATTAATGCTAAATAAGAAACATATTCTCTTTCTAGTGGTCAAGGTTTCAAGATACTAACATGAGAATTGAGTATTTTATAAGCAATTAAAAAATGAATTTGTAAATACGTCAAATTTACCATATAAAAACATGTTTTATAGAGTTTATGAAACATTGGCTTAAATGTAATGTATGAAAGTAATTAATGCTAAATCAGAAACAATTTCTCTTTCTAGTGGTAAGGTTTCAAGATACTAACATGAGAATTGAGTGTTTCATAAGCCATAAAAAAATGAATTTGTAAAATACGCCAAATTTACCATATAAAAACATGTTTTATAGTGTTTATGAAACATTGGCTTAAATGTAATGTATGAAAGTAATTAATGCTAAATAAGAAACAATTCTCTTTCTAGTGGTCAAGGTTTCAAGATACTAACATGAGAATTGAGTATTTTATAAGCAATTAAAAAAAATGAATTTGTAAAATACGTCAAATTTACCATATAAAAAACATGTTTTATAGAGTTTATGAACATTGGCTTAAATGTAATGTATGAAAGTAATTAATGCTAAATCAGATCCATTTCTCTTTCTAGTGGTCAAGGTTTCAAGATACTAACATGAGAATTGAGTGTTTCATAAGCCATAAAAAATTTGAATTTGTAAAATACGTCAAATTTACCATATAAAAACATGTTTTATAGAGTTTATGAAACATTGGCTTAAATGTAATGTATGAAAGTAATTAATGCTAAATCAGATCCAATTTCTCTTCTAGTGGTCAAGGTTTCAAGATACTAACATGAGAATTGAGTGTTTCATAAGCCATAAAAAAATTTGAATTTTTAATATACTCCAAATTTACCATATAAAAACATGTTTTATAGTGTTTATGAAGTATTGGCTTAAATGTAATGTATGAAAGTAATTAATGCTAAATCAGAAACATATTCTTTCTAGTGGTCAAGGTTTCAAGATACTAACATGAGAATTGAGTATTTTATAAGCAATTAAAAAAATTGAATTTGTAAAATACGCCAAATTTACCATATAAAAACATGTTTTATAGTGTTTATGAAACATTGGCTTAAATGTAATGTATGAAAGTAATTAATGCTTAATAAGAAACATATTCTATTTCTAGTGGTGAAGGTTTCAAGATACTAACATGAGAATTGAGTATTTTATAAGCAATTAAAAAAATGAATTTGTAAAATACGTCAAATTTACCATATAAAAACATGTTTTATAGAGTATGAAACATTGGCTTAAATGTAATGTATGAAAGTAATTAATGCTAAATCAGATCCAATTTCTCTTTCTAGTGGTCAAGGTTTCAAGATACTAACATGAGAATGAGTGTTTCATAAGCCATAAAAAATTTGAATTTGTAAAATACGTCAAATTTACCATATAAAACATGTTTTATAGAGTTTATGAAACTTAGCTTAAATGTAATGTATGAAAGTAATAATGCTAAATCAGATCCAATTTCTCTTTCTAGTGGTCAAGGTTTCAAGATACTAACATGAGAATTGAGTTTTCATAAGCCATAAAAAATTTGAATTTTTATATACTCCAAATTTACCATATAAAACATGTTTTATAGTGTTTATGAAGTATTGGCTTAAATGTAATGTATGAAAGTAATTAATGCTTAATCAGAAACATATTCTATTTCTAGTGGTCAAGGTTTCAAGATACTAACATGAGAATTGAGTATTTTATAAGCAATTAAAAAAATGAATTTGTAAAATACGCCAAATTACCATATAAAAACATGTTTTATAGAGTTTATGAAACATTGGCCTTAATGTAATGTATGAAAGTAATTAATGCTAAATCAGATCCAATTTCTCTTTCTAGTGGTCAAGGTTTCAAGATACTAACATGAGAATTGAGTGTTTCATAAGCCATAAAAAATTAGATTTTTTAATATACTCAAATTTACCATATAAAAACATGTTTTATAGTGTTTATGAAGTATCAGCATCAACAAAAATACATGCAAGTTAATAATGCTAAATAAGAATCATTACTTAATTCATTGGTCTTGGTTTCATGATACTAATTTTTGTTTTTCACTAGTATTAATTTGCTATCAATTATATTCAATAACCATTACACACACATTGCATAAATCCAATATTATTATCAATATTCTAGTTATTTTCAAAATAAGATGTTGATACTTTCCCAAAGTGGTATGATTGCAAATTCTGTCTCAGCAAGCCTTGAATGAACTGCTGCACTGCAATCTGAAAAAAATGTAGTCAGTTAAATATGTAAAATAAGTGGAGAATTAATGAGAATTGAGTGTTTCATAAGCAGTTTAAAATATTAATTTATAACACTAGTCAAAATTGTCATTTAAAAGCATGTTTTAAGTGTTTATGAAGTATCAGCATCAATGAATTACATGGAAGTTAATAATGCTAAAAAAGAATCATTTACTTAATCCAATTGTCACTACTACACACCATAAGGAAAACGAAAATAATCTAAAAACTAGTGCGTGGACAACACTGGATAATTTAGAAATTGAAACAATCAAAACAAAACTAACAGACAACCTTCATTTTTAATACAAAATAATTGAAAACTATTTACAGTTGAAACTTTAACACAAGTACGAATGTAAAACTGTAAAAAGATACGAAATTTAAGCATAAACAGATGATAACAAATAATAATTATGATAAGCCATAAAGATTGTACAAATTAACAGAAGTTTTGTACTTTTAAAAAAAGAATACACTTGTACAATAACTGAAAAATACCCTTTTCCATATGAATTTGATGATAATTTAAATCATTTTCTTATGCATTGGTCGAGGATCAGGACACTGACTTGTGTAACTTCGGGCGTAAAATATGAACAATTCGTGATATTTAAAAATTCTTTCGTAAATGTACAAGATATTCGGTCAAAAGCCTAATAAATATACCGCCCACTCCGGAACCAGTGGAACGGTGAACGGCACAAACCAACTAGATTCTTCTGTGGCAGGTCAGCCGTCGACCAAGGTATGGGGAACCTCCCGCCCTCTGTTGGTGTTAATATCGACTTAATGATTAATTCTTCTATAAACAGTTGAAAATGTGAATTTGTAATTTTTATCAAAATTATCATTTATGTATAGTCTAAATAAAAGATTTTTATAGCATAGGTAAATAAGAAGAATAAAAAATTACAAGCTAAAATGTTAACTAATCTTTTATTCATATATATAACAAATAACAATTGTTTCACAACTATTATTTATTATCAATTATATTCAATAACCATTACACACACATTGCAGAAATCCAAATTATTATCAGTATCTTCTAGTTTATTTTCAAAATAAAATGTTGATACTTTCCCCAAAGTGGTATGACTGCAAATTTCTGTCTCAGCAAGCCTTGGGTGAACTGCTGCACTGCAATCTGAAAAAATGTAGTCAGTTAAATTTGTAAGATTGGTGGAGAATTAATTGAGAAATGAGTGTTTCATAAGCAGTTTAAATATGAATTTATAACACGAGTCAAAATTGTCATTTAAAAGCATGTATATAGTGTTTATGAAGTATAAGCATCAATGAATTACATGGAAGTAATAAAGTTGAATAAGAATCATTTACATAATTAATGGTGTTGGTTTCATGTCAATTAATTGAGAATTGAGTGTTTCATAAGCCATAAAAAATTTGAATTTTTAATATACTCCAATATATATATAAAAACAAGTTTTTATAGGTTTATGAAGTATTGGCTTAAATGTAATGTATGAAAGTAATTAATGCTAAATAAGAAAACATATTCTCTTTCTAGTGGTCAAGGTTTCAAGATACTAACATGAGAATTGAGTATTTATAAGCAATTAAAAAAATGAATTTGTAAAATACGTCAAATTTACCATATAAAAACATGTTTTATAGAGTTTATGAAACATTGGTTAAATGTAATGTATGAAAGTAATTAATGCTAAATCAGATCCAATTTCTCTTTCTAGTGGTCAAGGTTTCAAGATACTAACATGAGAATTGAGTGTTTCATAAGCAATAAAAATTTGAATTTGTAAAATACGTCAAATTTACCATATAAAAACATGTTTTATAGAGTTTATGAAACATTGGCTTAAATGTAATGTATGAAAGTAATTAATGCTAAATAAGAAACAATTCTATTCTAGTGGTCAAGGTTTCAAGATACTAACATGAGAATTGAGTATTTTATAAGCAATTAAAAATGAATTTGTAAAATACGTCAAATTTACCATATAAAAACATGTTTATAGAGTTTATGAACATTGGCTTAAATGTAATGTATGAAAGTAATTAATGCTAAATCAGATCCAATTTCTCTTTCTAGTGGTCAAGGTTTCAAGATACTAACATGAGAATTAGTGTTTCATAAGCCATAAAAAATTGAATTTGTAAAATACGTCAAATTTACCATATAAAAACATGTTTATAGAGTTTATGAAACATTGGCTTAAATGTAATGTATGAAAGTAATTAATGCTAAATCAGATCCAATTCTCTTTCTAGTGGTCAAGGTTTCAAGATACTAACATGAGAATTGAGTGTTTCATAAGCCATTAAAAAATTTGAATTTTTAATATACTCCAAATTTACCATATAAAAACATGTTTTATAGTGTTTATGAAGTATTGGCTTAAATGTAATGTATGAAAGTAATTAATGCTAATCAGAAACATATTCTATTCTAGTGGTCAAGGTTTCAAGATACTAACATGAGAATTGAGTATTTTATAAGCAATAAAAAAAATGAATTTGTAAAATACGCCAAATTTACCATATAAAACATGTTTTATAGAGTTTATGAACATTGGCTTAAATGTAATGTATGAAAGTAATTAATGCTAAATCAGAATCCAATTCTCTTCTAGTGGTCAAGGTTTCAAGATACTAACATGAGAATTGAGTGTTTCATAAGCATAAAAAATTTGAATTTTAATATACTCCAAATTACCATATAAAAACATGTTTATAGTGTTTATGAAGTATTGGCTTAAATGTAATGTATGAAAGTAATTAATGCTTAATAAGAAACATATTCTATTTCTAGTGGTGAAGGTTTCAAGATACTAACATGAGAATTGAGTATTTTATAAGCAATTAAAAAATGAATTTGTAAAATACGCCAATTTACCATATAAAAACATGTTTTATAGTGTTTATGAAGTATTGGCTTAAATGAAATGTATGAAAGTAATTAATGCTAAATCAGATCCAATATCTCTTCTAGTGGTCAAGGTTTCAAGATACTAACATGAGAATTGAGTGTTTCATAAGCCATAAAAATTTGAATTTTAAATATCCAATTTACCATATAAAACATGTTTTATAGAGTTTATGAACATTGGCTTAAATGTAATGTATGAAAGTAATTAATGCTAATAAGAAACATTTCTATTTCTAGTGGTGAAGGTTTCAAGATACCTAACATGAGAATTGAGTATTTTATAAGCAATTAAAAAAATGAATTTGTAAAATACGTCAAATTTACCATATAAAAACATGTTTTATAGAGTTTATGAAACATTGGCTTAAATGTAATGTATGAAAGTAATTAATGCTAAATAAGAAACAATTCTCTTTCTAGTGGTCAAGGTTTCAAGATACTAACATGAGAATTGAGTATTTATAAGCAATTAAAAAAATGAATTTGTAAAATACGTCAAATTTACCATATAAAAACATGTTTTATAGAGTTTATGAAACATTGGCTTAAATGTAATGTATGAAAGTAATTAATGCTAAATCAGATCCAATTTCTCTTTCTAGTGGTCAAGGTTTCAAGATACTAACATGAGAATTTAGTGTTTCATAAGCCATAAAAAATTTGAATTTGTAAAATACGTCAAATTTACCATATAAAAACATGTTTATAGAGTTTATGAAACATTAGCTTAAATGTAATGTATGAAAGTAATTAATGCTAAATCAGATCCAATTTCTCTTTCTAGTGGTCCAAGGTTTCAAGATACTAACATGAGAATTGAGTGTTTCATAAGCCATAAAAAATTTGAATTTTAATATACTCCAAATTTACCATATAAAAACAGGTTTTATAGTGTTTATGAAGTATTGGCTTAAATGTAATGTATGACAAGTAATTAATGCTTAATCAGAAACATATTCTATTTCTAGTGGTCAAGGTTTCAAGATACTAACATGAGAATTGAGTATTTTATAAGCAATTAAAAAAATGAATTTGTAAAATACGCCAAATTTACCATATAAAAACATGTTTTATAGAGTTTATGAAACATTGGCCTTAATGTAATGTATGAAAGTAATTAATGCTAAATCAGATCCAATTTCTCTTTCTAGTGGTCAAGGTTTCAAGATACTAACATGAGAATTGAGTGTTTCATAAGCCATAAAAAATTAGAATTTTTAATATACTCCAAATTTACCATATAAAAACATGTTTTATAGTGTTTATGAAGTATCAGCATCAACAAAAATACATGCAAGTTAATAATGCTAAATAAGAATCATTTACTTAATTCATTGGTCTTGGTTTCATGATACTAATTTTTTGTTTCACTAGTATTAATTTGCTATCAATTATATTCAATAACCATTACACACACATTGCATAAATCCAATATTATTATCAATATCTTCTAGTTTATTTTCAAAATAAGATGTTGATACTTTCCCAAAGTGGTATGATTGCAAATTCCTGTCTCAGCAAGCCTTGAATGAACTGCTGCACTGCAATCTGAAAAAAATGTAGTCAGTTAAATATGTAAAATAAGTGGAGAATTAATTGAGAATTGAGTGTTTCATAAGCAGTTTAAAATATTAATTTATACAATAGTCAAATTGTCCATTTAAAAGCATGTTTAAGTGTTATGAAGTATCAGCATCAATGAATTACATGGAAGTTAATACTGCTAAAAAAGAATCCTTCTACTTAATCCAATTGTCACTACTACACACCATAAGGAAAACGAAAATAATTCTATAACAACTAGTGCGGTGGACAACACTGGATAATTTAGAAATGTGAAACAATCAAACAAAAACTAACAGACAACCTTCATTTTTAATACAAAATAATTGAAACAAACTATGTTACAGTTGTAAACTTAACACAAGTACGAATGTAAAAACTGTAAAAAGATACGAAATTTAAGCATAAACAGATGATAACAAATAATAATTATGATAAGCCATTAAAAAGATTGTACAAATTACAGAATGTTTTGTACTTTTAAAAAAGAATACACTTGTACAATAACTGAAAAATACCCCTTTTCCATATGAATTTGATGATAAATTTAAATCATTTTCTTAATGCATTGGTCGAGGATCAGGACACTGACTTGTGTTAACTTCGGGCGTTAAAATATGAACAATTCGTTGATATTATAAAAATTCTTTCGTAAATGTACAAGATATTCGGTCAAAAGCCATAATAAATATACCGCCCCCCACGCCGGAGACCATGTGGAACGGTGAACGGCACACAACCAACTAGATTCTTCCTGTGGCAGGCTCAGCCCGCTCGACCAAGGTATGGGGAACCTCCCGCCCCTCTGTTGGTGTTAATATCGACTTAATGATTAATTCTTCTATAAACAGTTGAAAATGTGAATTTGTAATTTTTATCAAAATTATCATTTATGTATAGTCTAAATAAAAGATTTTTATAGCATAGGTAAATAAGAAGAATAAAAATTACAAGCTAAAAGTGTTTACTAATCTTTTATTCATATATATAACAAATAACAATTGTTTCACAACTATTAATTTATTATCAATTATATTCAATAACCATTACACACACATTGCAGAAATCCAATATTATTATCAGTATCTTCTAGTTTATTTTCAAAATAAGATGTTGATACTTTCCCCAAAGTGGTATGACTGCAAATTTCTGTCTCAGCAAGCCTTGGGTGAACTGCTGCACTGCAATCTGAAAAAATGTAGTCAGTTAAATTTGTAAGATTGGTGGAGAATTAATTGAGAAATGAGTGTTTCATAAGCAGTTTAAAATATGAATTTATAACACGAGTCAAAATTGTCATTTAAAAGCATGTATATAGTGTTTATGAAGTATAAGCATCAATGAATTACATGGAAGTTAATAAAGTTGAATAAGAATCATTTACATAATTAATGGTGTTGGTTTCATGTCAATTAATTGAGAATTGAGTGTTTCATAAGCCATAAAAAATTTGAATTTTAATATACTCCAATATTATCATATAAAAACAAGTTTTATAGTGTTTATGACATTGGCTTAAATGTAATGTATGAAAGTAATTAATGCTAAATAAGAACATATTCTCTTTCTAGTGGTCAAGGTTTCAAGATACTAACATGAGAATTGAGTATTTTATAAGCAATTAAAAAAATGAATTTGTAAAATACGTCAAATTTACCATATAAAAACATGTTTTATAGAGTTTATGAAACATTGGCTTAAATGTAATGTATGAAAGTAATTAATGCTAAATCAGATCCAATTCTCTTTCTAGTGGTCAAGGTTTCAAGATACTAACATGAGAATTGAGTGTTTCATAAGCCAATTAAAAAATTTGAATTTGTAAAATACGTCAAATTTACCATATAAAAACATGTTTATAGTGTTTATGAAACATTGGCTTAAATGTAATGTATGAAAGTAATTAATGCTTAAGAACATATTCTCTTTCTAGTGGAAGGTTTCAAGATACTAACATGAGAATTGAGTATTATAGCAATTAAAAAAATGAATTTGTAAAATACGTCAAATTTACCATATAAAAACATGTTTTATAGAGTTTATGAAACATTGGCTTAAATGTAATGTATGAAAGTAATTAATGCTAAATCAGATCCAATTTCTCTTTCTAGTGGTCAAGGTTTCAAGATACTAACATGAGAATTAGTGTTTTTCATAAGCATAAAAAATTTGAATTTGTAAAATACGTCAAATTTACCATATAAAAACATGTTTTATAGAGTTTATGAAACATTGGCTTAAATGTAATGTATGAAAGTAATTAATGCTAATCAGATCCAATTTCTCTTCTAGTGGTCAAGGTTTCAAGATACTAACATGAGAATTGAGTGTTTATAAGCCATAAAAAAATTTGAATTTTAATATACTCCAAATTTACCATATAAAAACATGTTTTATAGTGTTTATGAAGTATTGGCTTAAATGTAATGTATGAAAGTAATTAATGCTTAATCAGAAACATATTCTATTCTAGTGGTGAAGGTTTCAAGATACTAACATGAGAATTGAGTATTTATAAGCAATTAAAAAATGAATTTTAAAATACGCCAAATTTACCATATAAAAACATGTTTTATAGTGTTTATGAAGTATTGGCTTAAATGTAATGTATGAAAGTAATTAATGCTAAATCAGATCCAATATCTCTTTCTAGTGGTCAAGGTTCAAGATACTAACATGAGAATTGAGTGTTCATAAGCCATAAAAAATTTGAATTTTTAAATATACTCCAATTTACCATATAAAAACATGTTTTATAGTGTTTATGAAAGTATTGGCTTAAATGTAATGTATGAAAGTAATTAATGCTAATAAGAAAATATTCTATTTCTAGTGGTGAAGGTTTCAAGATACTAACATGAGAATTGAGTATTTTTAAGCAATTAAAAATGAATTTTTAAAATACGTCAAATTTACCATATAAAACATGTTTTATAGAGTTTATGAACATTGGCTTAAATGTAATGTATGAAAGTAATTAATGCTAAATAAGAAACATATTTCTCTTTCTAGTGGTCAAGGTTTCAAGATACTAACATGAGAATTGAGTGTTTTATAAGCAATTAAAAAAAATGAATTTGTAAAATACGTCAAAATTACCATATAAAAACATGTTTTATAGAGTTTATGAAACATTGGCTTAAATGTAATGTATGAAGTAATTAATGCTAAATCAGATCCAATTCTCTTTCTAGTGGTCAAGGTTTCAAGATACTAACATGAGAATTGAGTGTTCATAAGCCATAAAAAATTTGAATTTTTAATATACTCCAAATTTACCATATAAAAACATGTTTTATAGTGTTTATGAAGTATTGGCTTAAATGTAATGTATGAAAGTAATTAATGCTTAATCAGAAACATATTCTATTTCTAGTGGTGAAGGTTTCAAGATACTAACATGAGAATTGAGTATTTTATAAGCAATTAAAAAAATGAATTGTAAAATACGCCAAATTACCATATAAAAACATGTTTTATAGAGTTTATGAAACATTGGCCTTAATGTAATGTATGAAAGTAATTAATGCTAAATCAGATCCAATTTCTCTTTTAGTGGTCAAGGTTTCAAGATACTAACATGAGAATTGAGTGTTTCATAAG
>NC_040879.1:75964725-75990799 GCF_003676215.2 Rhopalosiphum maidis | reverse complement strand
AAGAGAATATGTCTTATTTAGCATTAATTACTTTCATACATTCATTATGCCAATGTTTCATAAACTCTATAAAACTTGTTTTTATATGATAATTTTGGAGTATATTAAAAATTCAAATTTTTATGGCTATGAAACACTCAATTCTCAATTAATTGACATGAAACCAACACCATAAATTATGTAAATGATTCTTATTTAACTTTATTAACTTCCATGTAATTCATGATGCTGTTACTTCATAAACACTATAAACATGCTTTTAAATGACAATTTTGTCTCGTGTTATAAATTCATATTTTAAACTGCTTATGAAACACTCATTTCTCAATTAATTCTCCACCAATCTTACAAATTTAACTGACTACATTTTTTCAGATTGCAGTGCAGCAGTTCACCCAAGGCTTGCTGAGACAGAATTTGCATTCATACCACTTTGGGAAAGTATCAAACTCTTATTTTGAAAATAAACTAGAAGATACTGATAATAATATTGGATTTATGCAATGTGTGTGTAATGGTTATTGAATATAATTGATAATAAATTAAGTTGTAAAAACAATTGTTATTTGTTATATATATGAATAAAAGATTAGTAACACTTTTAGCTTGTAATTTTTATTTTTCTTATTTACCTATGCTATAAAAATCTTTTATTTAGACTATACATAAATGATAATTTTGATAAAAATTACAAATTCACATTTTCAACTGTTTATAGAAGAATTAATCATTAAGTCAATATTAACACCAACAGAGGGCGGGAGGTTCCCCATACCTTGGTCGACGGCTGACCTGCCACAGGAAGAATCTAGTTGGTTGTGTGCCGTTCACCGTTCACTGCTGTCCGGTGTGGGGCGGTATATTTATTAGGCTTTTGACCGAATGTCTTGTACATTTACGAAAGAATATTTATAATATCAACGAATTGTTCATATTTTACGCCCGAAGTTAACACAAGTCAGTGTCCTGATCCTCGACCAATGCATTAAGAAAATGATTTAAATTTATCATTGAAAAATTATCATCAAATTCATATGGAAAACGGGTATTTTTCAGTTATTGTACAAGTGTATTCTTTTTTAAAAGTACAAAACATTCTGTTAATTTGTACAATCTTTTATGGCTTATCATAATTATTATTTGTTATCATCTGTTTATGCTTAAATTTCGTATCTTTTTACAGTTTTACATTCGTACTTGTGTTAAAGTTTCAACTGTAAATAGTTTTCAATTATTTGTATTAAAAATGAATGTTGTCTGTTAGTTTTTGTTTTGATTGTTTCAATTTCTAAATTATCCAGTGTTGTCCACGCACTAGTTGTTATAGAATTATTTTCGTTCTCCTTATGGTGTGTAGTAGTGACAATTGGATTAAGTAAATGATTCTTTTTTAGCATTATTAACTTTCATGTATTTCATTGATGCTGATACTTCATAAACACTATAAATATGCTTTTATATGATAATTTTGACTCGTCTTATAAATTCATTTTTTAACTGCTTATGAAACACTCAATTCTCAATTAATTCTCCACTAATTTTACATATTTAACTGACTACATTTTTTCAGATTGCAGTGCAGCAGTTCACTCAAGGCTTGCTGAGACAGGAATTTGCATTTATACCACTTTGGAAAATATCAACATCTTATTTTGAAAATAAACTAGAAGATACTTATAATAACAATAATGGTCTTTGCAAGGTACGTGTAATAATAACTGTATATAATTGATAGCAACTTAATATTAGTGAATCAAAAAGTAAATATCATGAAACCAAGACCAATGAATTAGGTAAATGATTCTTATTTAGCATTATTAATTCCATGTATTTCATTGATGCTGATACTTCATAAACACTATAAACATGCTTTTAAATGACAATTTTGACTCGTGTTATAAATTCATATTTTAAAATGCTTATGAAACACTCAATTCTCAATTAATTCTCCACTAATTTACATATTTAACTGACTACATTTTTTCAGATTGCAGTGCAGCAGTTCACTCAAGGCTTGCTGAGACAGGAATTTGCATTCATACCACTTGGGAAAGTATCAACATCTTATTTTGAAAATAAACTAGAAGATATTGATAATAATACGATTTATGCAATGTGTGTGTAATGGTTATTGAATATAATTGATAGCAAATTAATACTAGTGAAACAAAAAAAAATAGTATCATGAAACCAAGACCAATGAATTAAGAAAATGATTTATTTAGCATTATTATTACTTCCATGTATTTTGTGATGCTGATACTTCATAAACTCTATAAAACTATTTTTATATGATAATTTGGAGAGTATATTAAAAATTCAAATTTTATATGGCTTATGAAACACTCAATTCTCATATTAGTATCTTGAAACCTTGACCACTAGAAAGAGAAATGGATCTAATTTAGCATTAATTACTTCATACATTACATTTAGCCAATGTTTCATAAACTCTATAAAACATGTTTTTATATGGTAAATTTGGAGTATTTTACAAATTCATTTTTTTAATTGCTTATAAAATACTCAATTCTCATCTTAGTAACTTGAAACCTTCACCACTAGAAAGAGAATATGTTTCTTATTTAGCATTAATTACTTTCATACATTCATTTATGCCAATGTTTCATAAACTCTATAAAACTTGTTTTTATATGATATTATGGAGTATATTAAAAATTCATTTTTAATTGCTTATAAATACTCAATTCTCATTGTTAGTACTTGAAACCTCACCACTAGAAAGAGAATATGTTTCTTATTTAGCATTAATTACTTTCATACATTTCATTTATGCCAATGTTTCATAAACTCTATAAATCTTGTTTTTATATGATAATTTTGGAGTATATTAAAAATTCAAATTTTATATGGCTTATGAAACACTCAATTCTCATGTTAGTATCTTGAAACCTTGACCACTAGAAAGAGAAATTGGATCTGATTTAGCATTATTTACTTTCATACATTAGATTTAAGCCAATGTTTCATAAACTCAATAAAACATGTTTATATGATTATATTAATGTAAATTACAAATTCAAATTTTTTATGGCTTATGAAATACTCAATTCTCAATTTAGTGTCTTGAAAGTTTGACCACTAGAAAGAGAATTTGTTCTTATTTAGCATTAATTACTTTCATACATTTATAATGCCAATGTTTCATAAACTCTATAAAACTTGTTTTATATGATAATTATGGAGTATATTAAAAATTCATTTTTTTAATTGCTTAAAATACTCAATTCTCATGTTAGTACCTTGAAACCTTCACCACTAGAAAGAGAATATGTTTCTTATTTAGCATTAATTACTTTCATACATTACATTTAAGCCAATGTTTCATAAACTCTATAAAACTTGTTTTTATATGATAATTTGGAGTATATTAAAAATTCAAATTTTTTATGGCTTATGAAACACTCAATTCTCAATTAATTGACATGAAACCAACACCATTAAATTATGTAAATGATTCTTATTTAACTTTATTAACTTCCATGTAATCATTGATGCTGTTACTTCATAAACACTATAAACATGCTTTTAAATGACAATTTTGTCTCGTGTTATAAATTCATATTTTAAACTGCTTATGAAACACTCATTTCTCAATTAATTCTCCACCAATCTTACAAATTTAACTGACTACATTTTTTCAGATTGCAGTGCAGCAGTTCACCCAAGGCTTGCTGAGACAGAAATTTGCATTCATACCACTTTGGGAAAGTATCAACATCTTATTTTGAAAAAAACTAGAAGATACTGATAATAATATTGGATTTATGCAATGTGTGTGTAATGGTTATTGAATATAATTGATAATAAATTAATAGTTGTAAAACAATTGTTATTTGTTTATATATGAATAAAAGATTAGTAAACACTTTTAGCTTGTAATTTTTATTTTCTTATTTACCTATGCTATAAAAATCTTTTATTTAGACTATACATAAATGATAATTTTGATAAAAATTACAAATTCACATTTTCAACTGTTTATAGAAGAATTAATCATTAAGTCAATATTAACACCAACAGAGGGCGGGAGGTTCCCCATACCTTGGTCGACGGCTGACCTGCCACAGGAAGAATCTAGTTGGTTGTGTGCCGTTCACCGTTCCACTGCTGTCCGGTGTGGGGCGGTATATTTATTAGGCTTTTGACCGAATGTCTTGTACATTTACGAAAGAATATTATAATATCAACGAATTGTTCATATTTTACGCCCGAAGTTAACACAAGTCAGTGTCCTGATCCTCGACCAATGCATTAAGAAAATGATTTAAATTTATCATTGAAAAATTATCATCAAATTCATATGGAAAACGGGTATTTTTCAGTTATTGTACAAGTGTATTCTTTTTTAAAAGTACAAAACATTCTGTTAATTTGTACAATCTTTTATGGCTTATCATAATTAATTTGTTATCATCTGTTTATGCTTAAATTTCGTATCTTTTACAGTTTTACATTCGTACTTGTGTTAAAGTTTCAACTGTAAATAGTTTTCAATTATTTTGTATTAAAAATGAATGTTGTCTGTTAGTTTTTGTTTTGATTGTTTCAATTTCTAAATTATCCAGTGTTGTCCACGCACTAGTTGTTATAGAATTATTTTCGTTCTCCTTATGGTGTGTAGTAGTGACAATTGGATTAAGTAAATGATTCTTTTTTAGCATTATTAACTTTCATGTATTTCATTGATGCTGATACTTCATAAACACTATAAATATGCTTTATATGATAATTTTGACTCGTCTTATAAATTCATTTTTTAACTGCTTATGAAACACTCAATTCTCAATTAATTCTCCACTAATTTACATATTTAACTGACTACATTTTTTTCAGATTGCAGTGCAGCAGTTCACTCAAGGCTTGCTGAGACAGGAATTTGCATTTATACCACTTTGGAAAATATCAACATCTTATTTTGAAAATAAACTAGAAGATACTTATAATAACAATAATGGTCTTTTGCAAGGTACGTGTAATAATAACTGTATATAATTGATAGCAACTTAATATTAGTGAATCAAAAAGTAAATATCATGAAACCAAGACCAATGAATTAGGTAAATGATTCTTATTTAGCATTATTAATTCCATGTATTTCATTGATGCTGATACTTCATAAACACTATAAACATGCTTTTAAATGACAATTTTGACTCGTGTTATAAATTCATATTTTAAACTGCTTATGAAACACTCAATTCTCAATTAATTCTCCACTAATTTTACATATTTAACTGACTACATTTTTTTCAGATTGCAGTGCAGCAGTTCACTCAAGGCTTGCTGAGACAGGAATTTGCATTCATACCACTTTGGGAAAGTATCAACATCTTATTTTGAAAATAAACTAGAAGATATGATTGATAATAATACTGGATTTATGCAATGTGTGTGTAATGGTTATTGAATATAATTGATAGCAAATTAATACTAGTGAAACAAAAAAATAGTATCATGAAACCAAGACCAATGAATTAAGAAAATGATTCTTATTTAGCATTATTAACTTCCATGTATTTTTGTTGATGCTGATACTTCATAAAACTCTATAAAACTTATTTTTATATGATAATTTTGGAGTATATTAAAAATTCAAATTTTATATGGCTTATGAAACACTCAATTCTCATATTAGTATCTTGAAACCTTGACCACTAGAAAGAGAAATTGGATCTAATTTAGCATTAATTACTTTCATACATTACATTTAAGCCAATGTTTCATAAACTCTATAAAACATGTTTTATATGGTAAATTTGACGTATTTTACAAATTCATTTTTTTAATTGCTTTAAAATACTCAATTCTCATCTAGTAACTTGAAACCTTCACCACTAGAAAGAGAATATGTTTCTATTTAGCATTAATTACTTTCATACATTTCATTTATGCCAATGTTTCATAAACTCTATAAAACTTGTTTTTATATGATAATTATGGAGTATTTAAAAATCAATTTTTAATTGCTTGAAAATACTCAATTCTCATGTTAGTACTTGAAACCTTCACCACTAGAAAGAGAATATGTTCTTATTTAGCATTAATTACTTTCATACATTCATTTATGCCAATGTTCATAAACTCTATAAAACTTGTTTTTATATGATAATTTGGAGTATATTAAAAATTAAATTTTATATGGCTTATGAAACACTCAATTCTCATGTAGTATCTTGAAACCTTGACCACTAGAAAGAGAATTGGATCTGATTTAGCATTATTTACTTTCATACATTAGATTTAAGCCAATGTTTCATAACTCAATAAAACATGTTTTTATATGATTATATTAATGTAAATACAATTCAAATTTTTTATGGCTTATGAAATACTCAATTCTCAATTTAGTGTCTTGAAAGTTTGACCACTAGAAAGAGAATTGTTTCTTATTTAGCATTAATTACTTTCATACATTTCATTATGCCAATGTTTCATAAACTCTATAAATCTTGTTTTTATATGATAATTTTGGAGTATATTAAAAATTCAAATTTTATATGGCTTATGAAACACTCAATTCTCATGTTAGTATCTTGAAACCTTGACCACTAGAAAGAGAAATTGGATCTGATTTAGCATTATTTACTTTCATACATTAGATTTAAGCCAATGTTTCATAAACTCATATAAAACATGTTTTATATGATTATATTAATGTAAATTACAAATTCAAATTTTTTATGGCTTATGAAATACTCAATTCTCAATTAGTGTCTTGAAAGTTTGACCACTAGAAAGAGAATTGTTTCTTATTTAGCATTAATTACTTTCATACATTTCATTAATGCCAATGTTTCATAAACTCTATAAAAACTTGTTTTTATATGATAATTATGGAGTATATAAAAATTCATTTTTTTAATTGCTTATAAAATACTCAATTCTCATGTTAGTACCTTGAAACCTTCACCACTAGAAAGAGAATATGTTTCTTATTTAGCATTAATTACTTTCATACATTACATTTATGCCAATGTTTCATAAACTCTATAAAACTTGTTTTTATATGATAATTTTGGAGTATATTAAAAATTCAAATTTTTATGGCTTATGAAACACTCAATTCTCAATTAATTGACATGAAACCAACACCATTAAATTATGTAAATGATTCTTATTTAACTTTATTAACTTCCATGTAATTCATTGATGCTGTTACTTCATAAACACTATAAACATGCTTTTAAATGACAATTTGTCTCGTGTTATAAATTCATTTTTAAACTGCTTATGAAACACTCATTTCTCAATTAATTCTCCACCAATCTTACAAATTTAACTGACTACATTTTTTCAGATTGCAGTGCAGCAGTTCACCCAAGGCTTGCTGAGACAGAAATTTGCATTCATACCACTTTGGGAAAGTATCAACATCTTATTTTGAAAATAAACTAGAAGATACTGATAATAATATTGGATTTATGCAATGTGTGTGTAATGGTTATTGAATATAATTGATAATAAATTAATAGTTGTAAAACAATTGTTATTTGTTATATATATGAATAAAAGATTAGTAAACACTTTTAGCTTGTAATTTATTTTTCTTATTTACCTATGCTATAAAAAATTTTATTTAGACTATACATAAATGATAATTTTGATAAAAATTACAAATTCACATTTTCAACTGTTTATAGAAGAATTAATCATTAAGTCAATATTAACACCAACAGAGGGCGGGAGGTTCCCCATACCTTGGTCGACGGCTGACCTGCCACAGGAAGAATCTAGTTGGTTGTGTGCCGTTCACCGTTCCACTGCTGTCCGGTGTGGGGCGGTATATTTATTAGGCTTTTGACCGAATGTCTTGTACATTTACGAAAGAATATTTATAATATCAACGAATTGTTCATATTTTACGCCCGAAGTTAACACAAGTCAGTGTCCTGATCCTCGACCAATGCATTAAGAAAATGATTTAAATTTATCATTGAAAAATTATCATCAAATTCATATGGAAAACGGGTATTTTTCAGTTATTGTACAAGTGTATTCTTTTTTAAAAGTACAAAACATTCTGTTAATTTGTACAATCTTTTATGGCTTATCATAATTATTATTTGTTATCATCTGTTTATGCTTAAATTTCGTATCTTTTACAGTTTTACATTCGTACTTGTGTTAAAGTTTCAACTGTAAATAGTTTTCAATTATTTTGTATTAAAAATGAATGTTGTCTGTTAGTTTTTGTTTTGATTGTTTCAATTTCTAAATTATCCAGTGTTGTCCACGCACTAGTTGTTATAGAATTATTTTCGTTCTCCTTATGGTGTGTAGTAGTGACAATTGGATTAAGTAAATGATTCTTTTTTAGCATTATTAACTTTCATGTATTTCATTGATGCTGATACTTCATAAACACTATAAATATGCTTTTATATGATAATTTTGACTCGTCTATAAATTCATTTTTTAAACTGCTTATGAAACACTCAATTCTCAATTAATTCTCCACTAATTTTACATATTTAACTGACTACATTTTTTCAGATTGCAGTGCAGCAGTTCACTCAAGGCTTGCTGAGACAGGAATTTGCATTTATACCACTTTGGAAATATCAACATCTTATTTTGAAAATAAACTAGAAGATACTTATAATAACAATAATGGTCTTTTGCAAGGTACGTGTAATAAAACTGTATATAATTGATAGCAACTTAATATTAGTGAATCAAAAAGTAAATATCATGAAACCAAGACCAATGAATTAGGTAAATGATTCTTATTTAGCATTATTAATTCCATGTATTTCATTGATGCTGATACTTCATAAACACTATAAACATGCTTTTAATGACAATTTTGACTCGTGTTATAAATTCATATTTTAAACTGCTTATGAAACACTCAATTCTCAATTAATTCTCCACTAATTTTACATATTAACTGACTACATTTTTTTCAGATTGCAGTGCAGCAGTTCACTCAAGGCTTGCTGAGACAGGAATTTGCATTCATACCACTTTGGGAAAGTATCAACATCTTATTTTGAAAATAAACTAGAAGATATTGATAATAATACTGGATTTATGCAATGTGTGTGTAATGGTTATTGAATATAATTGATAGCAAATTAATACTAGTGAAACAAAAAAATAGTATCATGAAACCAAGACCAATGAATTAAGAAAATGATTCTTATTTAGCATTATTAACTTCCATGTATTTTTGTTGATGCTGATACTTCATAAACTCTATAAAACATTTTTTTATATGATAATTTTGGAGTATATTAAAAATTCAAATTTTATATGGCTTATGAAACACTCAATTCTCATATTAGTATCTTGAAACCTTGACCACTAGAAAGAGAAATTGGATCTAATTAGCATTAATTACTTTCATACATTACATTTAAGCCAATGTTTCATAAACTCTATAAAACATGTTTTTATATGGTAAAATTTGACGTATTTTACAAATTCATTTTTTAATGCTTATAAAATACTCAATTCTCATTTAGTATCTTGAACCTTCACCACTAGAAAGAGAATATGTTTCTTATTTAGCATTAATTACTTTCATACATTCATTTATGCCAATGTTTCATAAACTCTATAAAACTTGTTTTTATATGATATTTTGGAGTATATTAAAAATTCAAATTTTATATGGCTTATGAAACACTCAATTCTCATGTTAGTATCTTGAAACCTTGACCACTAGAAAGAGAAATTGATCTGATTTAGCATTATTTACTTTCATACATTAGTTAAGCCAATGTTTCATAAACTCATAAAACATGTTTTTTATATGATTATATTAATGTAAATTACAAATTCAAATTTTTATGGCTTATGAAATACTCAATTCTCAATTTAGTGTCTTGAAAGTTTGACCACTAGAAAGAGAATGTTTCTTATTTAGCATTAAACTTTCATACATTCATTAAGCCAATGTTTCATAAACTCTATATAAAAACGTTTTTATATGATAATTATGGAGTATATTAAAAATTCATTTTTTAATTGCTTATAAAATACTCAATTCTCATGTTAGTACCTTGAAACCTTCACCACTAGAAAGAGAATATGTTTCTTATTTAGCATTAATTACTTTCATACATTACATTTATGCCAATGTTTCATAAACTCTATAAAACTTGTTTTTATATGATAATTTTGGAGAGTATATTAAAAATTCAAATTTTTTATGGCTTATGAAACACTCAATTCTCAATTAATTGACATGAAACCAACACCATTAAATTATGTAAATGATTCTTATTTAACTTTATTAACTTCCATGTAATTCATTGATGCTGTTACTTCATAAACACTATAAACATGCTTTTAAATGACAATTTTGTCTCGTGTTATAAATTCATATTTTAAACTGCTTATGAAACACTCATTTCTCAATTAATTCTCCACCAATCTTACAAATTTAACTGACTACATTTTTTCAGATTGCAGTGCAGCAGTTCACCCAAGGCTTGCTGAGACAGAAATTTGCATTCATACCACTTTGGGAAAGTATCAACATCTTATTTTGAAAATAAACTAGAAGATACTGATAATAATATTGGATTTATGCAATGTGTGTGTAATGGTTATTGAATATAATTGATAATAAATTAATAGTTGTAAAACAATTGTTATTTGTTATATATATGAATAAAAGATTAGTAAACACTTTTAGCTTGTAATTTTATTTTCTTATTTACCTATGCTATAAAAATCTTTTATTTAGACTATACATAAATGATAATTTTGATAAAAATTACAAATTCACATTTTCAACTGTTTATAGAAGAATTAATCATTAAGTCAATATTAACACCAACAGAGGGCGGGAGGTTCCCCATACCTTGGTCGACGGCTGACCTGCCACAGGAAGAATCTAGTTGGTTGTGTGCCGTTCACCGTTCCACTGCTGTCCGGTGTGGGGCGGTATATTTATTAGGCTTTTGACCGAATGTCTTGTACATTTACGAAAGAATATTTATAATATCAACGAATTGTTCATATTTTACGCCCGAAGTTAACACAAGTCAGTGTCCTGATCCTCGACCAATGCATTAAGAAAATGATTTAAATTATCATTGAAAAATTATCATCAAATTCATATGGAAAACGGGTATTTTTCAGTTATTGTACAAGTGTATTCTTTTTTAAAAGTACAAAACATTCTGTTAATTTGTACAATCTTTTATGGCTTATCATAATTATTATTTGTTATCATCTGTTTATGCTTAAATTCGTATCTTTTTACAGTTTTACATTCGTACTTGTGTTAAAGTTTCAACTGTAAATAGTTTTCAATTATTTTGTATTAAAAATGAATGTTGTCTGTTAGTTTTTGTTTTGATTGTTTCAATTTCTAAATTATCCAGTGTTGTCCACGCACTAGTTGTTATAGAATTATTTTCGTTCTCCTTATGGTGTGTAGTAGTGACAATTGGATTAAGTAAATGATTCTTTTTTAGCATTATTAACTTTCATGTATTTCATTGATGCTGATACTTCATAAACACTATAAATATGCTTTTATATGATAATTTTGACTCGTCTTATAAATTCATTTTTTTAACTGCTTATGAAACACTCAATTCTCAATTAATTCTCCACTAATTTTACATATTTAACTGACTACATTTTTTTCAGATTGCAGTGCAGCAGTTCACTCAAGGCTTGCTGAGACAGGAATTTGCATTTTACCACTTTGGAAATATCAACATCTTATTTGAAAATAAACTAGAAGATACTTATAATAACAATAATGGTCTTTTGCAAGGTACGTGTAATAATAACTGTATATAATTGATAGCAACTTAATATTAGTGAATCAAAAAGTAAATATCATGAAACCAAGACCAATGAATTAGGTAAATGATTCTTATTTAGCATTATTAATTCCATGTATTTCATTGATGCTGATACTTCATAAACACTATAAACATGCTTTTAAATGACAATTTTGACTCGTGTTATAAATTCATATTTTAAACTGCTTATGAAACACTCAATTCTCAATTAATTCTCCACTAATTTTACATATTTAACTGACTACATTTTTTTCAGATTGCAGTGCAGCAGTTCACTCAAGGCTTGCTGAGACAGGAATTTGCATTCATACCACTTTGGAAAGTATCAACATCTTATTTTGAAAATAAACTAGAAGATATTGATAATAATACTGGATTTATGCAATGTGTGTGTAATGGTATTGAATATAATTGATAGCAAATTAATACTAGTGAAACAAAAAAATAGTATCATGAAACCAAGACCAATGAATTAAGAAAATGATTCTTATTTAGCATTATTAACTTCCATGTATTTTGTTGATGCTGATACTTCATAAACTCTATAAAACTTATTTTATATGATAATTTTGGAGTATATTAAAAATTCAAATTTTATATGGCTTATGAAACACTCAATTCTCATATTAGTATCTTGAAACCTTGACCACTAGAAAGAGAAATGGATCTAATTTAGCATTAATTACTTTCATACATTACATTTAAGCCAATGTTTCATAAACTCTATAAAACATGTTTTATATGGTAAATTTGACGTATTTTACAAATTCATTTTTTTAATGCTTCTAAAATACTCAATTCTCATCTTAGTAACTTGAAACCTTCACCACTAGAAAGAGAATATGTTTCTTATTTAGCATTAATTACTTTCATACATTTCATTTATGCCAATGTTTCATAAACTCTATAAAAACTTGTTTTTATATGATAATTATGGAGTTATTAAAAATTCATTTTTTTAATGCTTATAAAATACTCAATTCTCATGTTAGTACCTTGAAACCTTCACCACTAGAAAGAGAATATGTTTCTTATTTAGCATTAATTACTTTCATACATTTCATTTATGCCAATGTTTCATAAACTCTATAAATTGTTTTTATATGATAATTTGGAGTATATTAAAAATTCAAATTTTATATGCTTATGAAACACTCAATTCTCATGTTAGTATCTTGAAACCTTGACCACTAGAAAGAGAAATTGGATTGATTTAGCATTATTTACTTTCATACATTAGATTTAAGCCAATGTTTCATAAACTCAATAAAACATGTTTTTTAATATTATATTAAGTAAATTACAAATTCAAATTTTTATGGCTTATGAAATACTCAATTCTCAATTTAGTTCTTGAAAGTTTGACCACTAGAAAGAGAATTTGTTTCTTATTTAGCATTAATTACTTCATACATTTCATTTATGCCAATGTTCATAAACTCTATAAAATCTTGTTTTATATGATAATTTTGGAGTATATTAAAAATTCAAATTTTATATGGCTTATGAAACACTCAATTCTCATGTTAGTATCTTGAAACCTTGACCACTAGAAAGAGAAATTGGATCTGATTTAGCATTATTTACTTTCATACATTAGATTTAAGCCAATGTTTCATAAACTCAATAAAAAATGTTTTTATATGATTATATTAATGTAAATTACAAATTCAAATTTTTTATGGCTTATGAAATACTCAATTCTCATTTAGTGTCTTGAAAGTTGACCACTAGAAAGAGAATTTGTTTCTTATTTAGCATTAATACTTCATACATTTCATTAATGCCAATGTTTCATAAACTCTATAAAACTTGTTTTTATATGATAATTATGGAGTATATTAAAAATTCATTTTTTTAATTGCTTATAAAATACTCAATTCTCATGTTAGTACCTTGAAACCTTCACCACTAGAAAGAGAATATGTTTCTTATTTAGCATTAATTACTTTCATACATTACATTTATGCCAATGTTTCATAAACTCTATAAAACTTGTTTTTATATGATAATTTTGGAGTATATTAAAAATTCAAATTTTTTATGGCTTATGAAACACTCAATTCTCAATTAATTGACATGAAACCAACACCATTAAATTATGTAAATGATTCTTATTTAACTTTATTAACTTCCATGTAATTCATTGATGCTGTTACTTCATAAACACTATAAACATGCTTTTAAATGACAATTTTGTCTCGTGTTATAAATTCATATTTTAAACTGCTTATGAAACACTCATTTCTCAATTAATTCTCCACCAATCTTACAAATTTAACTGACTACATTTTTTCAGATTGCAGTGCAGCAGTTCACCCAAGGCTTGCTGAGACAGAAATTTGCATTCATACCACTTTGGGAAAGTATCAACATCTTATTTTGAAAATAAACTAGAAGATACTGATAATAATATTGGATTTATGCAATGTGTGTGTAATGGTTATTGAATATAATTGATAATAAATTAATAGTTGTAAAACAATTGTTATTTGTTATATATATGAATAAAAGATTAGTAAACACTTTTAGCTTGTAATTTTTATTTTTCTTATTTACCTATGCTATAAAAATCTTTTATTTAGACTATACATAAATGATAATTTTGATAAAAATTACAAATTCACATTTTCAACTGTTTATAGAAGAATTAATCATTAAGTCATATTAACACCAACAGAGGGCGGGAGGTTCCCCATACCTTGGTCGACGGCTGACCTGCCACAGGAAGAATCTAGTTGGTTGTGTGCCGTTCACCGTTCCACTGCTGTCCGGTGTGGGGCGGTATATTTATTAGGCTTTTGACCGAATGTCTTGTACATTTACGAAAGAATATTTATAATATCAACGAATTGTTCATATTTTACGCCCGAAGTTAACACAAGTCAGTGTCCTGATCCTCGACCAATGCATTAAGAAAATGATTTAAATTTATCATTGAAAAATTATCATCAAATTCATATGGAAAACGGGTATTTTTCAGTTATTGTACAAGTGTATTCTTTTTAAAAGTACAAAACATTCTGTTAATTTGTACAATCTTTTATGGCTTATCATAATTATTATTTGTTATCATCTGTTTATGCTTAAATTTCGTATCTTTTTACAGTTTTACATTCGTACTTGTGTTAAAGTTTCAACTGTAAATAGTTTTCAATTATTTTGTATTAAAAATGAATGTTGTCTGTTAGTTTTTGTTTTGATTGTTTCAATTTCTAAATTATCCAGTGTTGTCCACGCACTAGTTGTTATAGAATTATTTTCGTTCTCCTTATGGTGTGTAGTAGTGACAATTGGATTAAGTAAATGATTCTTTTTTAGCATTATTAACTTTCATGTATTTCATTGATGCTGATACTTCATAAACACTATAAATATGCTTTTATATGATAATTTTGACTCGTCTTATAAATTCATTTTTTTAACTGCTTATGAAACACTCAATTCTCAATTAATTCTCCACTAATTTTACATATTTAACTGACTACATTTTTTTCAGATTGCAGTGCAGCAGTTCACTCAAGGCTTGCTGAGACAGGAATTTGCATTTATACCACTTTGGAAAATATCAACATCTTATTTTGAAAATAAACTAGAAGATACTTATAATAACAATAATGGTCTTTTGCAAGGTACGTGTAATAATAACTGTATATAATTGATAGCAACTTAATATTAGTGAATCAAAAAGTAAATATCATGAAACCAAGACCAATGAATTAGGTAAATGATTCTTATTTAGCATTATTAATTCCATGTATTTCATTGATGCTGATACTTCATAAACACTATAAACATGCTTTTAAATGACAATTTTGACTCGTGTTATAAATTCATATTTTAAACTGCTTATGAAACACTCAATTCTCAATTAATTCTCCACTAATTTTACATATTTAACTGACTACATTTTTTTCAGATTGCAGTGCAGCAGTTCACTCAAGGCTTGCTGAGACAGGAATTTGCATTCATACCACTTTGGAAAGTATCAACATCTTATTTTGAAAATAAACTAGAAGATATTGATAATAATACTGGATTTATGCAATGTGTGTGTAATGGTTATTGAATATAATTGATAGCAAATTAATACTAGTGAAACAAAAAAATAGTATCATGAAACCAAGACCAATGAATTAAGAAAATGATTCTTATTTAGCATTATTAACTTCCATGTATTTTTGTTGATGCTGATACTTCATAAAACTCTAAAACTTATTTTATATGATAATTTTGGAGTATATTAAAAATTCAAATATATGGCTTATGAAACACTCAATTCTCATATAGTATCTTGAAACCTTGACCACTAGAAAGAGAAATGGATCTAATTTAGCATTAATTACTTTCATACATTACATTTAAGCCAATGTTTCATAAACTCTATAAAACATGTTTTATATGGTAAATTTGACGTATTTTACAAATTCTTTTTAATTGCTTATAAAATACTCAATTCTCATGTTAGTAACTTGAAACCTTCACCACTAGAAAGAGAATATGTTTCTTATTTAGCATTAATTACTTTCATACATTTCATTTATGCCAATGTTTCATAAACTCTATAAAACTTGTTTTATATGATAATTATGGAGTATATTAAAAATCATTTTTTTAATTGCTTATAAAATACTCAATTCTCATGTTAGTATCTTGAAACCTTCACCACTAGAAAGAGAATATGTTTCTTATTTAGCATTAATTACTTTCATACATTTCATTTATGCCAATGTTTCATAAACTCTATAAAACTTGTTTTTTATGATAATTTTGGAGTATATTAAAAATTCAAATTTTATATGGCTTATGAAACACTCAATTCTCATGTTAGTATCTTGAAACCTTGACCACTAGAAAGAGAAATTGGATTGATTTAGCATTATTACTTTCATACATTAGATTTAAGCCAATGTTTCAAACTCAATAAAACATGTTTTTATATGATTATATTATGAAATTACAAATTCAAATTTTTTATGGCTTATGAAATACTCAATTCTCAATTTAGTGTCTTGAAAGTTGACCACTAGAAAGAGAATTTGTTTCTTATTTAGCATTAATACTTTCATACATTTCATTATGCCAATGTTTCATAAACTCTATAAAACTTGTTTTTATATGATAATTTGGAGTATATTAAAAATTCAAATTTTATTGCTTATGAAACACTCAATTCTCATGTTAGTATCTTGAAACCTTGACCACTAGAAAGAGAAATTGGATCTTATTTAGCATTATTACTTTCATACATTACATTAAGCCAATGTTTCATAAACTCTATAAAACATGTTTTTATATGATTATATTAATGTAAATTACAAATTCAAATTTTTATGCTTATGAAACACTCAATTCTCAATTAGTGTTTGAAACCTTGACCACTAGAAAGAGAATTTGTTTCTTATTAGCATTAATAACTTCATACATTTCATTAATGCCAATGTTTCATAAATCTATAAAACTTGTTTTTATATGATAATTATGAGTATATTAAAAATTCATTTTTTAATTGCTTATAAAATACTCAATTCTCATGTTAGTACCTTGAAACTTCACCACTAGAAAGAGAATATGTTTCTTATTTAGCATTAATTACTTCATACATTACATTTAAGCCATGTTTCATAAACTCTATAATAAAACTTGTTTTATATGATAATTTGGGTAGAATATTTAAAATTCAAATTTTATATGGCTTATGAAACACTCAATTCTCATGTTAGTATCTGAAACCTTGACCAATAAAAGAGAAATTGGATCTGATTTAGCATTATTTACTTTCATAAATTTGATTTAAGCCAATGTTTCATAAATCAATAAAAACATGTTTAATGTTATATTAAGTAATTACAATTCAAATTTTTATGGCTTTGAAATACTCAATTCTCAATTTGTGTCTTGAAAGTTGACCACTAGAAAGAGAATTTGTTTTTATTTAGCATTAATTACTTTCAACATTTCATTTATGCCAAGTTCATAAACTCTATAAAACTTGTTTTTATATGGTAAATTTGAGTATTTACAAATTCATTTTTTAATTGCTTATTAAAATAATCATTCTCATGTTAGTACCTTGACCTTACCACTAGAAAGAGAATTATGTTTCTTATTTAGCATTAATACTTCATACATTACATTAAGCCAATGTTTCATAAACTCTATAAAACTTGGTTTTATATGATAATTTTGGAGTATATTAAAATCAAATTTTTATGCTTATGAACACTCAATTCTCAATTAATTGACATGAAACCAACACCTTAAATTATGTAAATGTTCTTATTTAACTTTATTAACTTCCATGTAATCATTGATGCTGTTACTTCATAAACACTATAAACATGCTTTTAATGACAATTTTGTCTCGTGTTATAAATTCATATTTTAAATGCTTATGAAACACTCATTTCTCAATTAATTCTCCACCAATCTTACAAATTTAACTGACTACATTTTTCAGATTGCAGTGCAGCAGTTCACCCAAGGCTTGCTGAGACAGAAATTGCATTCATACCACTTTGGGAAAGTATCAACATCTTATTTTGAAAATAAACTAGAAGATACTGATAATAATATTGGATTTATGCAATGTGTGTGTAATGGTTATTGAATATAATTGATAATAAATTAATAGTTGTAAAACAATTGTTATTTGTTATATATATGAATAAAGATTAGTAAACACTTTTAGCTTGTAATTTTATTTTCTTATTTACCTATGCTATAAAAATCTTTTATTTAGACTATACATAAATGATAATTTTGATTAAAATTACAAATTCACATTTTCAACTGTTATAGAAGAATTAATCATTAAGTCAATATTAACACCAACAGAGGGCGGGAGGTTCCCCATACCTTGGTCGACGGCTGACCTGCACAGGAAGAATCTAGTTGGTTGTGTGCCGTTCACCGTTCCACTGCTGTGGTGTGGGCGGTAATTTATTAGGCTTTGACCGAATGTCTTGTACATTACGAAAGAATATTTATAATATCAACGAATTGTTCATATTTTACGCCCGAAGTTAACACAAGTCAGTGTCCTGATCCTCGACCAATGCATTAGAAAATGATTTAAATTTATCATTGAAAAATTATCATCAAATTCATATGGAAAACGGGTATGTTTCAGTTATTGTACAAGTGTATTTTTTTAAAAGTACAAAACATTCTGTTAATTTGTACAATCTTTATGGCTTATCATAATTATTATTTGTTATCATCTGTTATGCTTAAATTTCGTATCTTTTTACAGTTTTACATTCGTACTGTGTTAAAGTTTCAACTGTAAATAGTTTTCAATTATTTTGTATTAAAAATGAATGTTGTCTGTTAGTTTTTGTTTTGATTGTTTCAATTTCTAAATTATCCAGTGTTGTCCACGCACTAGTTGTTATAGAATTATTTTCGTTCTCCTTATGGTGTGTAGTAGTGACAATTGGATTAAGTAAATGATTTTTTTAGCATTATTAACTTTCATGTATTTCATTGATGCTGATACTTCATAAACACTATATAAATATGCTTTTATATGATAATTTTGACTCGTCTTATAAATTCATTTTTTAACTGCTTATGAAACACTCAATTCTCAATTATTCTCCACTAATTTTACATATTTAACTGACTACATTTTTTCAGATTGCAGTGCAGCAGTTCATCAAGGCTTGCTGAGACAGGAATTTGCATTTATACCACTTTGGAAAATATCAACATCTTATTTTGAAAATAAACTAGAAGATACTTATAATAACAATAATGGTCTTTTGCAAGGTACGTGTAATAATAATGTATATAATTGATAGCAACTTAATATTAGTGAATCAAAAAGTAAATATCATGAAACAAGACCAATGAATTAGGTAAATGATTCTTATTTAGCATTATTAATTCCATGTATTTCATTGATGCTGATACTTCATAAACACTATAAACATGCTTTTAAATGACAATTTTGACTCGTGTTATAAATTCATATTTAAACTGCTTATGAAACACTCAATTCTCAATTATTCTCCACTAATTTTACATATTTAACTGACTACATTTTTTTCAGATTGCAGTGCAGCAGTTCACTCAAGGCTTGCTGAGACAGGAATTTGCATTCATACCACTTTGGGAAAGTATCAACATCTTATTTGAAAATAAACTAGAGATATTGATAATAATACTGGATTTATGCAATGTGTGTGTAATGGTATTGAATATAATTGATAGCAAATTAATACTAGTGAAACAAAAAAATAGTATCATGAAACCAAGACCAATGAATTAAGAAAATGATTCTATTTAGCATTATTAACTTCATGTATTTTTGTTGATGCTGATACTTCATAAACTCTAAAACTTATTTTTATATGATAAATTTGGAGTATATTAAAAATTCAAATTTTATATGGCTTATGAAAACTCAATTCTCAATTAGTATCTTGAAACCTTGACCACTAGAAAGAGAAATTGGATCTAATTAGCATTAATTACTTTCATACATTACATTTAAGCCAATGTTTCATAAACTCTATAAAACATGTTTTTATATGGTAAATTTGACGTATTTTACAAATTCATTTTTTTAATTGCTTATAAAATACTCAATTCTCATGTTAGTACCTTGAAACCTTCACCACTAGAAAGAGAATATGTTTCTTATTTAGCATTAATTACTTTCATACATTACATTTAAGCCAATGTTTCATAAACTCTATAAAACTTGTTTTTATATGATAATTTTGGAGTATATTAAAAATTCAAATTTTTTATGGCTTATGAAACACTCAATTCTCAATTAATTGACATGAAACCAACACCATTAAATTATGTAAATGATTCTTATTTAACTTTATTAACTTCCATGTAATTCATTGATGCTGTTACTTCATAAACACTATAAACATGCTTTTAAATGACAATTTTGTCTCGTGTTATAAATTCATATTTTAAACTGCTTATGAAACACTCATTTCTCAATTAATTCTCCACCAATCTTACAAATTTAACTGACTACATTTTTTCAGATTGCAGTGCAGCAGTTCACCCAAGGCTTGCTGAGACAGAAATTTGCATTCATACCACTTTGGGAAAGTATCAACATCTTATTTTGAAAAATAAACTAGAAGATACTGATAATAATATTGGATTTATGCAATGTGTGTGTAATGGTTATTGAATATAATTGATAATAAATTAATAGTTGTAAAACAATTGTTATTTGTTATATATATGAATAAAAGATTAGTAAACACTTTTAGCTTGTAATTTTATTTTTCTTATTTACCTATGCTATAAAAATCTTTTATTTAGACTATACATAAATGATAATTTTGATAAAAATTACAAATTCACATTTTCAACTGTTTATAGAAGAATTAATCATTAAGTGGATATTAACACCAACAGAGGGCGGGAGGTTCCCCATACCTTGGTCGACGGCTGACCTGCCACAGGAAGAATCTAGTTGGTTGTGTGCCGTTCACCGTTCCACTGCTGTCCGGTGTGGGGCGGTATATTTATTAGGCTTTTGACCGAATGTCTTGTACATTTACGAAAGAATATTTATAATATCAACGAATTGTTCATATTTTACGCCCGAAGTTAACACAAGTCAGTGTCCTGATCCTCGACCAATGCATTAAGAAAATGATTTAAATTATCATTGAAAAATTATCATCAAATTCATATGGAAAACGGGTATGTTTCAGTTATTGTACAAGTGTATTTTTTTTTAAAAGTACAAAACATTCTGTTAATTTGTACAATCTTTTATGGCTTATCATAATTATTATTTGTTATCATCTGTTTATGCTTAAATTTCGTATCTTTTTACAGTTTTACATTCGTACTTGTGTTAAAGTTTCAACTGTAAATAGTTTTCAATTATTTTGTATTAAAATGAATGTTGTCTGTTAGTTTTTGTTTTGATTGTTTCAATTTCTAAATTATCCAGTGTTGTCCACGCACTAGTTGTTATAGAATTATTTTCGTTCTCCTTATGGTGTGTGTAGTAGTGACAATTGGATTAAGTAAATGATTCTTTTTTAGCATTATTAACTTTCATGTATTTCATTGATGCTGATACTTCATAAACACTATAAATATGCTTTTATATGATAATTTTGACTCGTCTTATAAATTCATTTTTTTAACTGCTTATGAAACACTCAATTCTCAATTAATTCTCCACTAATTTACATATTTAACTGACTACATTTTTTCAGATTGCAGTGCAGCAGTTCACTCAAGGCTTGCTGAGACAGGAATTTGCATTTATACCACTTTGGAAAATATCAACATCTTATTTTGAAAATAAACTAGAAGATACTTATAATAACAATAATGGTCTTTTGCAAGGTACGTGTAATAATAACTGTATATATTAATGATAGCAAATTAATATTAGTGAATCAAAAAGTAAATATCATGAAACCAAGACCAATGAATTAGGTAAATGATTCTTATTTAGCATTATTAATTCCATGTATTTCATTGATGCTGATACTCATAAACACTATAAACATGCTTTTAAATGACAATTTTGATCGTGTTATAAATTCATATTTTTAAACTGCTTATGAAACACTCAATTCTCAATTAATTCTCCACTAATTTACATATTTAACTGACTACATTTTTTTCAGATTGCAGTGCAGCAGTTCACTCAAGGCTTGCTGAGACAGGAATTTGCATTCATACCACTTTGGGAAAGTATCAACATCTTATTTTGAAAATAAAACTAGAAGATATTGATAATAATACTGGATTTATGCAATGTGTGTGTGTAATGGTTATTGAATATAATTGATAGCAAATTAATACTAGTGAAACAAAAAATAGTATCATGAAACCAAGACCAATGAATTAAGAAAATGATCTTATTTAGCATTATTAACTTCCATGTATTTGTTGATGCTGATACTTCATAAACTCTATAAAACTTTTTTATATGATAATTTGGAGTATATTAAAAATTCAAATTTTATATGGCTTATGAAACACTCAATTCTCATTTAGTATCTTGAAACCTTGACCACTAGAAAGAGAAATGGATCTAATTTAGCATTAATTACTTTCATACATTACATTTAAGCCAATGTTTCATAAACTCTATAAAACATGTTTTTATATGGTAAATTTGACGTATTTTACAAATTCATTTTTTTAATTGCTTATAAAATACTCAATTCTCATGTTAGTACCTTGAAACCTTCACCACTAGAAAGAGAATATGTTTCTTATTTAGCATTAATTACTTTCATACATTACATTTAAGCCAATGTTTCATAAACTCTATAAAACTTGTTTTTATATGATATTTTGGAGTATATTAAAAATTCAAATTTTTTATGGCTATATGAAACACTCAATTCTCAATTAATTGACATGAAACCAACACCATTAAATTATGTAATTGATTCTTATTTAACTTTATTAACTTCCATGTAATTCATTGATGCTGTTACTTCATAAACACTATAAACATGCTTTTAAATGACAATTTTGTCTCGTGTTATAAATTCATATTTAAACTGCTTATGAAACACTCATTTTCTCAATTAATTATCCACCAATCTTACAAATTAACTGACTACATTTTTCAGATTGCAGTGTCGCAGTTCACCCAAGGCTTGCTGAGACAGAAATTTGCATTCATACCACTTTGGGAAAGTATCAACATCTTATTTTGCAAAATAAACTAAGAAGATACTGATAATAATATTGGATTTATGCAATGTGTGTGTAAGTTATTGAATATAATGATAATAAATTAATAGTTGTAAAACAATTGTATTTGTTATATATATGAATAAAAGATTAGTAAACACTTTTAGCTTGTAATTTTTATTTTTCTTATTTACCTATGCTATAAAAATCTTTTATTTAGACTATACATAAATGATAATTTTGATAAAAATTACAAATTCACATTTTCAACTGTTTATAGAAGAATTAATCATTAAGTGGATATTAACACCAACAGAGGGCGGGAGGTTCCCCATACCTTGGTCGACGGCTGACCTGCCACAGGAAGAATCTAGTTGGTTGTGTGCCGTTCACCGTTCCATGCTGTCCGGTGTGGGGCGGTATATTTATTAGGCTTTTGACCGAATGTCTTGTACATTTACGAAAGAATATTTATAATATCAACGAATTGTTCATATTTTACGCCCGAAGTTAACACAAGTCAGTGTCCTGATCCTCGACCAATGCATTAAGAAAATGATTTAATTTCATCATTGAAAAATTATCATCAAATTCATATGGAAAACGGGTATGTTTCAGTTATTGTACAAGTGTATTCTTTTTTTAAAGTACAAAACATTCTGTTAATTTGTACAATCTTTTATGGCTTATCATAATTATTATTTGTTATCATCTGTTTATGCTTAAATTTCGTATCTTTTTACAGTTTTACATTCGTACTTGTGTTAAAGTTTCAACTGTAAATAGTTTTCAATTATTTTGTATTAAAATGAATGTTGTTGTTAGTTTTGTTTTGATTGTTTCAATTTCTAAATTATCCAGTGTTGTCCACGCACTAGTTGTTATAGAATTATTTTCGTTCTCCTTATGGTGTGTAGTAGTGACAATTGGATTAAGTAAATGATTCTTTTTTAGCATTATTAACTTCATGTATTTCATTGATGCTGATACTTCAAAACACTATAAATATGCTTTTATATGATAATTTTGACTCGTCTTATAAATTCATTTTTTAACTGCTTATGAAACACTCAATTCTCAATTAATTCTCCACTAATTTACATATTTAACTGACTACATTTTTTTCAGATTGCAGTGCAGCAGTTCACTCAAGGCTTGCTGAGACAGGAATTTGCATTTATACCACTTTGGAAAATATCAACATCTTATTTGAAATAAACTAGAAGATACTTAATAACAATAATGGTCTTTTGCAAGGTACGTGTAATAATAATTGTAGAATTAATTGATAGCAACTTAATTTAGTGAATCAAAAAGTAAATATCATGAAACCAAGACCAATGAATTAGGTAAATGATTCTTATTTAGCATTATTAATTCCATGTATTTCATTGATGCTGATACTTCATAAACACTAAAACATGCTTTTAAATGACAATTTTGACTCGTGTTATAAATTCATATTTTAAACTGCTTATGAAACACTCAATTCTCAATTAATTCTCCACTAATTTTACATATTTAACTGACTACATTTTTTTCAGATTGCAGTGCAGCAGTTCACTCAAGGCTTGCTGAGACAGGAATTTGCATTCATACCACTTGGGAAAGTATCAACATCTTATTTGAAATAAACTAAATAGAAGATATTGATAATAATACTGGATTTATGCAATGTGTGTGTAATGGTTATTGAATTAATTGATAGCAATTAATACTAGTGAAACAAAAAAATAGTATCATGAAACCAAGACCAATGAATAAGAAAATGATTCTTATTTAGC
Source organism: Rhopalosiphum maidis (assembly GCF_003676215.2). Taxonomy (NCBI): domain Eukaryota; kingdom Metazoa; phylum Arthropoda; class Insecta; order Hemiptera; family Aphididae; genus Rhopalosiphum; species Rhopalosiphum maidis. Next base: position 75,965,562 of record NC_040879.1, on the reverse strand, counting down.
ATTATAACTTCCATGTATTTTTGTTGATGCTGATACTTCATAAACTCTATAAAACTTATTTTTATATGATAATTTTGGAGTATATTAAAATTCAATTTTATATGGCTTATGAAACACTCAATTCTCATATAGTATCTTGAAACCTTGACCACTAGAAAGAGAAATTGGATCTAATTTAGCATTAATTACTTTCATACATTACATTTAAGCCAATGTTTCATAAAACTCTATAAAACATGTTTTTATATGGTTAAATTTGACGTATTTTACAAATTCATTTTTTTAATTGCTTCTAAAATACTCAATCTCATGTTAGTACCTTGAAACCTTCACCACTAGAAAGAGAATATGTTTCTTATTTAGCATTAATAATTTCTTACATTACTTCATTTAGCCAATGTTTCATAAACTCTATAAAACTTGTTTTTTATAATGATATTTTGGAGTATATTAAAAATTCAAATTTTTATGCTTATGAAACACTCAATTCTCAATTAATTGACATGAAACCAACACCATTAAATATGTAAATGATTCTTATTTAATTTATTAACTTCCATGTAATTCATTGATGCTGTTACTTCATAAACACATAAACATGCTTTTAAATGACAATTTGTCTCGTGTTATAAATTCATATTTAAACTGCTTATGAAACACTCATTTCTCAATTAATTCTCCACCAATCTTACAAATTTAAATGACTACATTTTTTTTCAGATTGCAGTGCAGCAGTTCACCCAAGGCTTGCTGAGACAGAAATTTGCATTCATACCACTTTGGGAAAGTATCAACATCTTATTTTGAAAATAAACTAGAAGATACTGATAATAATAT